>NW_027069503.1:798454-910875 GCF_002906115.3 Quercus suber
ACGTGCTAGGGTTTTTGTTTAATATACCTAAGGTAAAAACATAAAACCCTAAACGTTTAATGAAGTAGGGCTGAGTTGGAAATTCTGCAGAAAATTCAACCTGTGCGAATTTTCGATCGATCGAATTCTATTTTTCGATGATCGAGCCAGGCCGAAAGTCCCAAGTACTTCTGCAGCCACTCGATTCCAACTTTACAATATTAAACCAACTTTGAGCAAGTCTAATAAAACTAAATACAATGTTTTGATCATGGTTTGCCAACATTACAAATTATAGTCTAAATACATAAAATCCTAAGACCTTAGAACCTAACAATTCCATTTAATTTTTTTTTTTATGAAGTGAAAATTTAAAAACCTAAAAAATTGAAGATTTTTTTGAGAAATTCTTTAACAATCTTATGTACTCAAGTACCAAAATAAATAATTGTACACTTATCTTGCAATTTAATGTGAATGACATTGTTCAGGTGGGAATTCATCAATAGATGGAGAATTAACCAAAATCTACCTAAGGTCTTGATATTATATAAGTCCTTTAAAATCTGGAGAGTGATTTTTTTTTTTTAGAAAGAAAATTAGCATACGTTTTATTAGAACTCTACTTAAATTATATACTTTTGGATTAGTTTTCAACCATTGGAGGGTCTCTTCTAGTTTTAGCCAATAATGAAAATCATCTACTGTCGTGCATATCTTGCTAAAACATGTGCTATCTCATTCCCTTTCTTTCTAACATTGCTACCTCACTCAATTTCTGTGAGAAATAGACGACTTGGTGGGGCTAGATAAACATCTGAATGACAATAATTTCTTTCTTAACTTTCGCTATAGTGATTATTAATTTTTGCTCTTCAAATATTAGTTTGTCTTCACATTATTTGTGTCAACTGACTAATGCAATATTTGATTAATATGCCTTAAAATATTGTCGTAAAATTTAAGTTCCATTTTAAATTTTGATGACTTGACTTGTATTTACTTTTAAATTAATGAAGCAACCACGGTATTTCCATGTATTGACTAATATTTTCTGTGGAATTGTTCATATGAAAAGTGAAGTTTGGAGGGCGTTTCCATGTCTTTTTCTTTTTCTCTCTCCTAATTGTTCTTTCTTTACCTCAAAATGATTAGGACCAATAATTATCAATTGATAGAACAAGCAGGTCCACAACTCACCGAAAGAAGCTTGGATTACTAAATATTAAAAAAAAATTGTTTTCAAATATTTTTTTTAAGACCCCAGGTCTTTAAGAAGATCAACCATGTTTCTTTTATTCCTAGTAAAGAGTTTTTTTTTTTTTTAATAACAAAACAAGTCCATTTATTTTATGCTTTGTTTCCCTGCTTGTAATTTATACAAGTCCACACTTGGTTCCCAAATCTATATTGGTATCAATTTAGTCTTTTAGTTTAAATTAAACAATTTCAACATTATAGTTTCACATTCTTTTAAGTTTGATCCTTTGTAACATTATGGAGGATTCATTTAAACAATGTGTTATAATCTTAAGTGAAGAGTCTGGTTGAGTGGATTGTGAACTTTCCTAATTGATTGCTTATGGTTTCCTGGTATTGATTTTTACAGGCATGGATGAATCTTTAACCTCAAAGCAAAGAAATTTTTTTAGTTTTCTACAAGTCATAAAGGACTTCTGCAATTCATTTTTGTCCTGTTTGGGAGTCTAGCGTGTATGTTTTGAACATGTGTCAAGTGGTCATTTAAAGTATTTTTTTTACCATTATCAATGGTGGCTTTTTGTGTAAATAATGAAATCCAATCACAAATTGACAAATATGCAAGTTGTGGTGAAATGTTTGTTCATGGAAGAAGTAATTGTTTATTCATGGGCCAGCTTCAATCGCTCTAATTTGTGCTTCAATCCTAGCCTTTCTAGTTTCTACAAGTAAAATTCATATTGACAAAGTGCTTCTTGCACGTAACTCTCAAAGCTAGAATTTTTTTTTTTTTTTGAGAAACAAATCAAATGAGGAGTTTTCAAAATATGTAACATTAATTCACTGAATTCAAAAACAATATGGTGAATTTTACTTTTGGATGATTATGGTGGACCGGTGGTTCTTTTTAAAAAAAAAAAAATTATAAGCAAAGAGGTGTCCAATAGGTGAATTTATCTTGATATTCACATGGGTTGCATAGCAGTATCTCAGCTCATAAAGAAATCTCAAGTGGCAGACTGGCAGGCATCTCAAATAGGTTCTTGGAGTGGCTTCGAGGGTATCTTTGAAAAAGAATACTTGGTCTTCATTAGAAAATTGATGATTTAAAAGAGAAATTATTTGAAATATTTTTCCACTTAAAAGGAATAATGAATATTTAAGAACCCAATTAGATGATATCATAAATGGATATTCTTTGCTGTAAAATGAATTGTTTTGATTGTGGCGCATACACACGGCAGCTTTGTTCTCTTTTCTAAAAAGCAATCATCACGAAGCATGTTCAAACCTTTCATATCTATAAAGCAATAATATATTTTCCTTAGAATTGTTCATGTGAAAAGGGAAGTTTCAATGTCTTTTCCTTTTCTTTTCTCTCTCCTAATGCTGCTGTTTTTCCTTGAAAATTACTAAAAGTTAGAACAAGTAGGACCAACGCTTGCATATAATGGAGATGGGTTTCTTTCTATTTCTAAAGTAGGAGGTCCAATTATTAGAAGCAGCAGGACACCTGCCACCACAGAATTTAAAAATAAAAAATAAAAAGTAGGACCGACATGAAGAAGATGGATTTTGGACTGGATCCGGACGTGTAATTTTTATGCCCTAAATAATACTTCTAGAAAGATATATAGAGATGAAAACAGGTCCAATCCAATTACAAAACCAGCCCGCTAGACTAAATTATAGGCCATTCTATCCCAACACTCTTTTTACAATTGATAGTGTCTCAAATCTTGGGTTTGGGTTACGGCATGGGTTGCGCACCCTTAAGATCTAAATCTAGTAAGCAAGGCTATGATATCATGATCATTAATGATTATCAATTATATTTTTTAGGCAATGACAACCATTCATCACTCTTCAAATCAAACATCTAACACCTCATTCCATCACAAAATAGATAACAAAAGTTTCATTTTTCCAAGTTGGAGTACCTCTTTCATCCTCATTTCCAAATCCAAATTATATTATGACTGCTAATGATCTACATGAATTGGTAAACATCAAAACTAAGCCCGATCTGCCAATGTCCTCTTCGATGGACTAACATAGAGAACTGCATGAAAGGAGATAACCCAATCATTGATACGGGGCAAAAAAAGAAAATTGAATAATAACACTAAAATAACAAGTCATCCTTTAAAGTACCATCGTTTCCAAGGATGAAGGCAATACCATACTTATTTTTCAACTGCCCATTGACGTATTCTTCTGTTTGCTCCATTGCTATATTCATATACCCATCTAGACATGCAAGAATACCTACACATGAACATTTAAAGGCATCATAATAGCCTGAGTATATTCATATACCCATCTAGACATGCAAGAATACCTACACATGAACATTTAAAGGCATCATAATAGCCTGAGTGCATCTTTTCATGGTGCATGCAGAACTAAACAAAGTAGGGCACACCAACCATCACTAGAGGTCTGATTCAACCCATTAGCAATATATTCTATCATTCGACAGAAATTATTATTATTATTATTGAGAAGCAAAAGTGGGGTTAGACACAAATCAATGAATAAAATTTAATTACTTATCACCACTGTATAAACCTAGCCTCCCCCTTGATGCAGGAATATATCACGAAACATGGATGATGATGACATGGCAAGGTGACGAGGCACGAGTAAGTGACATAGCACAAGGCCAGCCATGCCTAATGGCCAAATTTCAAGTGTCATGTCATGTCACAAGCCAAGCCAAGCCAAGCCTCGTGCCACTTCAATATGCCATGTCATCATCATCCATGTAGTGTATACTCCTGCATCAACCCCCAACCCTAGGGTTTTTTTCCCTTTTCTTCCCCTTCCAATAACCCAATTTCATTTGCCTACCATGGAGATCTTAAAGAGAGGTACCATATACCAAAAGACTAGCCAAAAATTTCCTTTTACAAATTTGTGGATATCTGATAAACAATCTTTAAATAATGTACCTAATAAAATCAGTAATCAATATATTGTGTATATATGATAAACAATAAGGACCAAGTTATGCAGTATATATAAGGGAAGGATACCTCCTCTATATGTAAACTATGTGATAGATGGTAATTGTGTCAATAGTGGGGAAATTGATAAATTTAAAATCAACCATGCATTCAAAGCTGTAAAAATTCAAAATAATTACAGCTTGCAAAATGAAGGAGGTACCAGTCAATGCCTAAGAAGAAGTACTTAGAGAAAGGCAGCAATTTCTTTCCAAAGAAAAGAAATATTGAAGGAGATACCAGTCAGAGAGAGAATAATTGAAATATTAAAAAAAAGGTGGTCATTATAACTACATATGAAAAATAAAACATAAAACACCACTCTCAAATGAGAAAAGTGACCAAACTCTTTCATTTTTATGTAGAAAAATTTAAAATATTAACTGGCCAGTCCGTATTAAAAAAAAGAAAAGAAAAAAGAAAAAGACAAAGAGATTTCCTGTAGAATTGGAGTTATCAAGAATCCCTCAATGGGAAGATTGTTTGCTACAAGGCAAATTATGCTTCCATCAAGAACTAGCCACACATACACAAACAGAGATTAGAAACACTACTTCACAAGTAAGAAATAGGGAGACTGACCTCGATAATCTACTCCAGAATTTAGTTTAACAACAACAGGTCGCCCACAAATTGATTTGAGGAAATCTCCAGGGGTTTCCTAGTTGTTGATCCTTTCTCTCCACCTCCACTCATTTTGCCTATCTAAAATCTGATCTTTCTCTCCCTAATGATAGAACAATAACATAGAAAAAGTTAAATTAACTAATTATTAATAAACTTCACAAATAAACTCCAATTGGTCTAAGCAATATCATCTCATAAAAGGTGAAAAAAAATATGATGTACTAAAATGAATGGACTAGCCATCAAATAAGACTAAGAGAATTTACTCCAACTTAGTTTTAAAACTCCAAGTAAACAACTTCTCTCAGAGAGGCATGCAAAACCTAGACCATAGTTCGAGCACAACTTTCTTCTCTGCTCAACATGCCAATATACAGTATACTAATAGTTATAATTTATTTGCAACGTAAGATGTTTCACTCACTTAATGTCAATAATATACTTGACTCCGAACGTTGAAGTCTTCACTCTATAGAAAGCATAATAGAAAACTTCAACCAATGAAAAGAAATTACAAAACTCATTTTCCAAGCACAAAAGTTTTACAACAGTAAGAACAGTAAGACACTAATACCTTGTCTAGTTTTAGGAATAACAAAATACCGAATATCAATTAAAAGGCACTCACATTAGTACTAACTAGTAAGAATTCTATCCCATATTGAATGGTAGCACAAGTGTTTAATTTGGTTACAACATGATTGATTACGTTAAATTTTGTGGAAGTGACCTATATCAATGGGTGATTTTTGTAAAGTGGAGAAAATAAATTTATACATTATTAGTGTATAACTGGTATATATTCACGGTACAGTTAAAAATAATAACAATTACATACATATATGGGTTCAAATTATACCTGGTATAATAGTTATATATTTTTGAGTCATTGATGAGTTTTACTCTCTCTTTCTCTCTCTCTCTCTTTTTTACAGTTTTTTTTTTTTTTTTTTGGATATACACTTGAGTTTACTATTTCTTCTTACTTTCTTTGTTTACTGGGGTTTTCGTGGTTTATTTATGTTAAATTTTTAGTCTTTTGTACAGTATTAATTCACTTAAAAAAAATAAAAATAAAACTTAAATAGGACACATGACGCAAAATTGGAATCCAATTTGAAATCTAATTGAATTTTCTATCAGCTTTGACTTTAATTATATATATATATATATATAGATAATTACAAAACAGGCTGTAGAGTAGTCTGCAATAAAACTCTATGTATGTGAAAATAGATAAGATAAGAGTAAGAGGCTATTAATTTTTTATTTTCCATAAATTGTCCCTATATACGACATTATTTAACACCTATAAACATTTTAACTTGCTTCCATTTTTTTTTTATGGATAGCTTGCTTCTAATTTGAATGAGGGAGGAAAAAAGAGAAAAAAAGAAGAAGAAGAGAGAATCATGAATCACGACAAACATCTAGGCTTTAATTTAGCTTGGCCCCTATAGCATGGAAGTCACAAGTTGCCTAACAGGAAAGCTTCTCTCTCAAAAATATAAATATATCCTTAAGTTGAAAATTTGAAGATTGATAAATTATTTGCAACAATCTCATTGTTTGATAAAGAATATTCAACCACCAAAATAAGTATATTGTACACTTCTCAAGCAATTGAATATGAATCAATATTTCAAATTCTTTAAATTTCCATTTGTTACAAAGAAAGTAACTTCTTGATATAAGATAAATAAAGACTTGTTTTGACTAATGGGCATAAAAAATATCTTTTCTACTAGATATTTTATGGTGGACTATGATATTTAACCATAAAAAATAGACATCACTATTGAAGAGGTGATTACTAATGATAACTAAAGGTACCATCAACTAACTTTAGGTTTGAAGACAGTTTGAGGGGAAGTAGTCAAAAGCTACTCAGATTCACCTATAATAAAACATTCTCAAATCATTCTTCCCAAGCCTTGAATGTAAAACCAAATTTGATTTCCAAAACCATTTTCCCTAAAAAAAAAAAAATTAAAAAAAAAAAAAAGATTAAATTTCAAAATAAGAAAAAGGGCCTCCACCTTCTCACAAAAATTTCACAGCAAGCTAAAGCACTGGCAACCAACCAATCATTTTGCTTTTCTTGGTTCAAGTAAAATTTGAATTAAATTTAAGTACAATGCAAAGCAGTTTTCTAGAAACTAAAACCAACTCAAAACAAATTCACACTAGTCGAACACCAGCAGAAACAAAAGATGCCTCTAAAAGTTATGCATCAAGCTTCAATGTATAAATTTATCTATTAAGAAGGAGTCATCAAAAATGGAAGCATTGGTACTTATTTGTTGTGTGTAACCAAATGATAATGGGTTTATGCAAAATAGAAATAGAAAAACAGAAAAGACAATCACACAAAGAACACAAAGATTTACGTGGTTCGGCCATAGGCTTACATCCATGGGTGGTGTCAAGGAGAAGTTTCACCAACAAAATAGGGAGATTACAAAGATAGAACAAAGGCAATATCACAAACCCAATACACCCAAAGAGGGCTTTCACCATAAGCACATGACAAGAGAAATCTAAAATTTCTCTCAAACAAAGCACGGCTTGAACTCTATTTTTCAACTTACATCAATTAACAAGACTGCATATGTAAAATTTTATGTTTGCCGCATGAACCAATAAGGTTGGCTAATCATTGTGTAGAGTACAAGTGATGTGGTGCACACTATTTGAAACCAAGTACACAGCCACATTGCTTAAACAAAATCAAGCCACCAACTCAACAATCATAATCATAATAATTGATTATACTGTTAAATCAATGATACCATTGATCACAATAGCAATAAGGCATCTCTCTTCAAATCAAACATTTGATAGCTCATGCCATTGGAGATCATTTCCAAAATCCACATTGTCTTACATTAAAAGCATGACTACAGATGATCTACATGACTTATACTAATGTAGAGAACTGCATCAAAAGAGATTATCCTAATCATGACCTGTCCAGTAAAATATAGTATGGACCCAAAAAAGGAAAGTTGAATAATAGTAATAAAATAACAAACCAACCTTTAAATTACCGTTGTTTTGCAACTGAAAGCATCACCATACTTTTTTTTTATTGCCATTTTAAACTCATTCTTCTGTTTGCTCCATTGCTATATTCACATACCCATCCATAAATACAAGAATACCTGTACATGAAGATTAAAAGGCATCATAATAGCCTGTGAATGTATATTTTCATAGGTCAGCAAGAAAATTAATAACAGGGAAATCTACAAATTTAAATCAATCAAGCATTAAAAAAAATCCGCTATTACAGTTCATAATAAGTACCAGCTTGCAAAATGAAGGAAATACCAGTAAATGCCAGAGAAAAAGTCCTTCAGAAAAAGGTAGCCGATCCCTTTCCAGAGGACCTGAAGGCAATTGAAAGTTTTTTGAAAAAAGAAGAATAATATATATAATTGGAACAAACTCCATGAGCAATCTTAATCCATTTTGAGCAAAACTACATGACCTCAAATTGGGACAACGACAGACATTAGCATTTATAATTAAAGTGAGGCTATGAGCCACTTCCACCATAGGTAGACATTAGGATACTGAAAGATGGTCAGGCTCTAAAATGGGGTATCTTTAAAATTTCTTTGACATTGGAAAAGAAATTCACATTGGAAAAGGAATTCTGTGAGATCAGAAGCTACCACTGACAGCTCTTGAATAGCCAAGTGCGACATGTGGTTCACTTAGTGACAATCTTTGAATTCGTAGTCCTATATTCAGCATTTCTTCCCAAAAGTTCCAGATATACCAGCATCTGTATATAGTATACGAACGACTAAAATTGTAATTAGAACAAAGCAAGGAATCTGACTGTTTTGAAAACCGAACAAAAACAGTACTCTAAAATCCATATTTCACCACCAAAACGAGAAACAAAAAAACAAAGATTTCAACTTGAACCCAAATACTAAAAGTACAAAGAACAATGAAGGAGATAAGATCAATAAACATACACTTTTGATTAACTTGCTTCATCTTTGACACAGAACATGCGCGCAGTTCCTTTTTGTGCTGGAAGGGAAAATCAAACTCACTGTCACTGGGTCGCTTACTGTGTCCGTGTGTGTGTGTGTTTTTTATTGGGTCTGCAGCTGGCGTTTTTCCGGGTCGGGTCGGGTTTGTTGGGTCGGTTCAGATGTCTACATTATTACAGATCATATATTCTAAGCCCAATTTCTATTGCTGGCCCAATGACATAAATAGTATAAAGTAGTTCGCTTGAGAAAAGATTATACTGACAAAGTTGCTGAAAATTTCCTCACAAGGGACCTTTTTTTTTTTTTTTTTTTTTTTTTGCTGGATAAAAAAAATTCCCAGAATTAATTATTTAGTTGCTGAGGAAATTTTTGAATAGGGATAAATGCTAAAGGCTTTTTATTTGTCAATTGTACAGAATGAGTGTTGCAAATGGACTAACTCGAAAAAGGCCCATTACCACTAAAGCACTGTGGATCCAACTCCCTTCCACACAATTCTCCTTCATGGGCTTGTAACATAAGTCCACCATTTCTTTTTTCTAACATAGTTGAAATTATTCACTTCAAGAGGACCAAATCTCCTGTGGGGCTCAGTTTGTATTCTTGCATGTATACTTCAGATTTTGCAACATTGAGTAGTGCTAACATTCTCATAATCCTTATCTTAGTTTGTTTATTTTGAGTGTTAAGACGTGGGCAATATTCATATATGATAATTATTTTTTTGATATACATATATGATCACTTTTATGATTTTATTAATAAGTTGTCTTTGATTTATTGGGGGAAAAAGAGAGTAAGCCTGCAAACCCTTTTTTTGGGACTAAATTTAAAAAAAATAATAATAATAAAAATAATAGTAAAAAAAATTTAACAAATCAAATTCAGTTATAGGTTGTGAACCTTTGACAAACAAGCTTTTGAAATGCATGGAATGGTAACACTAGGGTATGATTTGGTTACAACATTATTAATCAAATGCATTCAAGTTCCCCTAGCATTTCCATTTTAAAATGATAATATGGTTAATCCATTTTTTTTATAGAATGAACGACATAATCGATCTTAGATAAAAATTTATCAATAAATATAAGCCATCAATATTATAATAGATATCATGTTCGAAATAAAATTCAAGATATTATAAACAATACTTTTCAAACTATTATCACTGTTTAGTAGTTTTAATTTTTTAAAATTAAATAAAAACAAAAAAAATTTCATATTTTTTAAACTGTTCAAAGCCACTATAAATTGAAAATATAGCTTGATCTATTTATATATAAGAAATAATTGATTATATATTAATTTGATTTTTTTTCACAAAAGTAAATTATTTTTGAACAACTATAATATTTATATACTAAGAAAATCAAAGAAGTATATATAAAAGTTTGGAGATAAACCACCTGTGTAGGAGTGTATATAACTATATAATGAAGTATAGTAATAATAAAGAAATTGAAGCTAAAATTTTAATTAAAAATAAATAAAACCTATGCTACCCAATAGGGCCAATACCCACGTGCCCACCCGTTTCTTATCAAAATGTATGGATCACAAGTGTGTCCTATCTAGTATCTACCACTAACAACCAAGAATAAAAGAAGGCAAACTAAAGGGAATACCCAACAGAGAAGGAGGTACGAAGGTCTAAAGTCGACTAGAAAGAAGTGTTCAAAAACCACTTTTCTTATAAAATGGAAAGAGCAGCGAAATTTCTCAATAATTAGTAAAAGAAAATTGAGGTTTAAGATTGAATTTTGTTTTGGGTCTTTTGCTTTTAGTTTGCTTTGGAGAGAGAGAGAGAGATTTTTTAGCTTAGGAAATTAATGAGTTTTACACTCTACTCACAGAGAAAATGAACTATATAGTACATCCAATGAAAAGTTTTTTTTTTTTTTTTTTTTTTTTTTTTCAATTGATTCTTTGATTATATATATATATATATATACACACTCTCGTAAGCTAAAAAACAGATATATTTATTGGTTAAAATTTGGGAGCATTTTTCCATTTGGGCTTTAGGTGATTGCCTAATTGTCTATATGCTTATGTCGGGATAGTTATTAATTTCTAAACTAGCTAGGTACAAAAGCTATGTATTTTTTTTTAATAAATACAATAAAACTTCAACCGCTCTATAACAATTAATCTTTATCATTACTCAAGTAAATTGAAACCATAGTATGACAACTATATTATAGGATTAGAAGGAAACAATTTTTTGATCCAATATCATGAAATGAATAATGAAGTTGCATTACTAGAGATTTTGAGGATTTTAAGGGGGGAAAAGAAGGCATAGCTAAAATTCAATACCTAAATTTATTAAAGTTGCATTCAATTTTGAATAAGGCTTGACAAGTTTGACTCGTTAAATTAAAGCGATATTGACTCATTTTTTGTAAAACTATTCATGTGAAAATCGAAGTTTCCAAGGCTGAAACTTTAAGAACTATTTAAAAAAAATTAAAAAAAAATTAAAAAAAAAACTTTTAAGAACTATTAAAAGTTTAGGGACAAAATATTTTTATCAATTACAAGTTATGTTTAGAATAATTGACAAACTTTAATTAAGTTACGTGAACTTGGTTAACTATTCTTTATAAAAGCTATACATAGCCCGTTGTTAACCAAAAAAAAAAAATATATATATATATATATATAGCCCGTTGATGTCATGTCTCTTTCATCCTTGTGTGAACCAAAGGAAAAACAATTACAGCGTGTGAATCTAAAAGTTTTAATTATAGCCTTGTGTGTCCCTTTCATCCTTTTGATTTCCTTTTTTTTTTCTTTTTTTTTTCTTTTTTTTTTTTTTTTTTTTTTTTTTTTTTTTAATTTTCACTCGTTTTCTGATAAACAATTTAAATCACCATTTTGCCAAATGTATTTACTATTTTTTTTTAATTTTTTTTATATTAGTCCTTAAAAGACAATTTTGTCTCTAACTTTCTTTCGCTTTCTCTATTCTATCTCTAATCCTCTCCCTCTCTCTTCTCTGAGTTCTCTTTCTCTAACTGGCAAAGCCCACTACCGAACAAACCCATATCACCCACAATCGCTAGAAAACCCACCACCAAACAAACTTATATCACCCACACCCACTGCCGCCTAGAAAACCCACTGCCCAGCAAACCCATATCACCTACACCCACATCTGGCTAGGAAAACCACCTCCTAACAAACCCATATCACCCACAGGTCCCACACCCACAACCATCAGACTTGAACCACCCAGAGAGCTTTAGCACCATCGTAGCCTTTCTTTCCAATCACCTTCGGTGCCACATAACACAGTGTGCCACACATTGTGTGTAGCAACCCATCTTGTTTTAAATGCTCAGTGAAAGAGTTGTGACTGAAATCAATGACTTATGAATTACCTTCTTTGTCTAAGAGCAAGTTCTTTGGCTTGAGATCTCGGTGGTAGGCTCCATGGCTTTGGCAGAACAGCGGAGGAGATGAGTTTTTGGAAATAGACTCTCGCCACTTCTTCTCCAGAACAACTCGCCTCCACAGATGAGTTCCATGGTGAAGTAGATCTTGAATTTGCTTGCCATAACTTCGTGGAGCTCGACTATGTTTGGATGTTGTACCATCTTCACACCGAGATTTCTCTCTTGATCTGCTCCATCATACCCATTTTACAACCTTTATCGCCACGCCCTTCCCTAATTGTAAGTTTCTGGCATGGTGATATGAGTCTGCTGGGTGGTGGCTTTCTACCGACAGGTTTGTTTGGCGGTGGGTTTTGCTGGTTAGAGCAAGATCAGAGTGAGAGAACTCAGAGAGAGAGAGGGAGAGGAACAGAGACAGAACATAATCGAGAAAGAGAATGAAAGTTAAGGGCAAAATTATCTTTTAGGGACCAAATGGATGGGTTTTAGAATTTTTTGGACCTAGTTGGTATTATCACAAACCTCAGGGGAGATTTGTGAAATTTAGCCTAGTAATTTTTACACACTGTAAGCTTTGAGAAATACAACTATGATTTACGTCCCAAGTTTTAATGAATAAAATGTTGGTTTTAAGCTAATTGAACAATTTAAAACCCATTTGTTTAAGTGATTAGTCAATTAACACTACCATGCGTGGACTACCATAAACTTGAACACAATCACAAGAAATCAAAACAATCACAATACACCAAAGTATTTACAAAGAGGAAAACTAGGGTATCAGGTGGAAAAACCACTAATATAAATGGTGGATAAAGGTTGAAACAGCAGGATAATTCCAACTTTCATTTTTTACATTTTTGCTCAAGCCAATAGCTTTTCAAGACTGAATCACGTGCCATTTCATCGAACACATCTCCATTTTCGCTAGACCAAAAATCTTCCTTGCATAATTCCAACTTCAACACTTGAACCTCAACCCAATTACAAATAGTCAGACAAAATAAAAATTAAAAGACAATTAAGTGTTTAATTACATGAAATCTTTGGTGCAAAATATGCTAACACACTAAGATCCTAACAACCTAATTTTGAAAAATTCACCTATCTATCACAAATAGAGTTGTTGATTTGAGGAAGCCATCATCAATGAGAAAGAGATCTCACCAAGTTATGAGAAAAAGTGTGAGAGTTGTTGTCGGTTAATCGTCAACCAAGTCAAATTTGAAAGGGAGAGGGGAGTGAACTGTTTGAGTAGATGGGTGAATTAGGAAATCAATTAATATCAATATTAATATTAAGTGGGGAAGAGCATAAGCTCAGGTCGAGAGCCAAGGGCCTAACAGATCATTTTTTAAAAGATGGGCCTGGCCCAAAGGTGTGGATATGAGTAAAGAGGCCTATGGAATGAAATATAACTCCTTAGGGTGGATCTCGTGGAGGTTTAGACCAACCATCATTACCAGGGTCCACTAACGAGTTAATAAGCAAAACCTTTCCGATATCAGATACGCAAAGAACCACAGGCAACCAATTCCCCTCTAGACTGAGATGCCACCTTCCATCAAGCTCACCTCGGAAAATGCCATGAAAAGATAAGAACTGTTGGGGCAGTCACCTCTACATTAATGAGATGTTTTCACTTAATCTTTTCTATATTAAATGTTGATTGATTGGCTTGAATAGTGAAAACACCCCCAAAGTCTTATTTCATAATGAAAGAATGGCAGAACTGAGGGGGTGATGGGACAAGTATCCCCTAAATCAAGCTGGGAACAGGACAACTAGGGAGGGAGGGAAGGGGAAATTGTTTATAAAAGGAGCGGAGGTGCAACAAGAAAAGGGATTCAGGAAAATTAAGAAAGAAAGACGTAGAGAGAGAGAGAGAGAGAGAGAGAGAGAGAGAGAGAGAGAGAGAGAGAGAGAGAGAGAGAGAGAGAGAGAGAGAGATGAAAGNCTCAGATTGGGGCTCTTAGGCGTTGGCAATGGAAGTGAAGAGACGAGTTTTGATTTGGGATTGGGATGAGAATGTTGTGAAAAATTTTGGGTTTCTTTTGATGGAATTTAAGGTTTTGATAATCAGTGAATTCGCCATTGAATTGAGATTTTGTTATCTGTGCTCTGGGTTTTGTTGGAAATGTGTTTGGGGTTTTGACTATTTTTACTTCCCCAAAACACTTTTGCATTTGCAAAGGAATTTTGCTCTTGGAAAAGCTTTGGGCTAGTCGGTCAGCTCAGGGTTTAAACTTGTGTTGGATATTGTTTTTGGGTTCAACTTCCTGTAATTTTTCAGATTTTTGGGTATGTTCTTCATGTTCAAGATTCATGTGAATGGAGAGAGAGAGAGAGAGAGAGAGAGAGAGAGAGAGAGAGAGAGATACTTATCAAATAAAAAAGAAAATGGAGAGAGAGAAAAATACCACTTTTTGATCTTCTTTCTCTTGCATTTTTGTGCTATTTTTTGTTTTGGGAGGAGAGAAATATAAAATTTGAGCAAAAATACCTATTTACCCTTCATTTTAACAGAGGTGAGTTACGGAAAACAAACGGAACATACCTCAGGTGGGTAAAGTGACACTTTTAAAACCACGGGTAGGCAAAGCGATTTCGAGCCAAACCACAGGTGAGTTTAGTGTAATTACCCCTAAATTCAAATCGCCAAATCTCCTAAGCATTTCCCCCAAATGCTTTAAACAACAAAGCTCTTTTCAATTAAAGCTTTTTTTATCACATAATCTCCACAAATAAAGTTCTACTTCAGTTCCTACAACAATACTAAAGGGATACTTTGACAATTTTAATTAAAAAGTTTTAACCTCATCAAAGCTTTTTTTTTTTGACACATCCAAAAGCAAAACTAGACATTCCTGCCAAAACTTATATAGTTAAAGCTCTACTTTCTTAAGAGCTTTTAAGTTGTACGCTTTAATTATTACATAAATTTTTTTTTTCAAATAATATTTCTTCAATCAAAATTTTATTTTAAAACATCATTACAACAAACTTTGATTTCAATCTCAAAATTAGTTTTAGAAAATATTTTAAAAATCACTTCTAGACAACACCCTATGCTGTAACTTAACTTGGCCCTTATACCCTTACCTCCTCTCTCCCTTCCTTTTTTTTTTTTTTTTTTTTTAGTTTAAAAGTTGAAAGAAAAATCATACTCTAGTCTAAGTGTATGTGTATAAAATTTACTCTTGGAAACTTGAATTGGCTCTTGCTTTTCCAACTACACAAGAACTACTTGAGGAACGACCATTATGCCAAAAGTGTACCGAAATGTTCGTTATTTTCTTAATAGTAATAAAATCTTAACTTATTAATAGGATTGCAAGTGCAGCATTATTTATTTTATTTTATTCTTTTAAGAAGTGAAAATTTAAAAAACTAAAAAATTGATGATTGAGAAATTCTTCGAAACAATCTTATGTACTCAAGTACCAAAATAAATAAATTGTATGCTTCTCTAACAATTTAATTTGAATGGCATTTTTCAGTGGGGAATTCACCAACAGATGGAGAAATTAACCAAAATCTACCTAAATTCTTGATATTATAAGTCCTTTAAAAGAAATATCTAATCTGGGGAGTGATAATTTTTTTTTTTAAAGAAGAAAATCAGCATATGTTTTATTATCAAAAAAACTTAAATATATACTTTTGGAATAGGTTTTCAATCATTGGAGGGTCTGTTCTAGTTCTAGAGAATAATGAAAATTATCAAAGAGCTGTTGACCAATTTGCTCAATGCTGGCCATGTCCTCATGTCGTACACCTAAGTCATTCTTTAACCCATTTATTGTGTTGCAAAGCTTCCTTCGTGTGGCTTTCACAGGGAAGAATTTGGTGTTCTTAGTGACCATGTTGAAGCCATGAATGATAGTCACTTATTCTTGCTTCAACATAATCTCCGGAGGATCCTCCTTATTCAATGTTTCGTTCAATTCCATTATGGCGTCCTTCCATTCTTCTAATCCCTCCCGATGGTACTCTATCAACTCACTCCCATATGGATATCTTTGCTGCTCCAGCTCCATTGTTGCACCACCTGAATTTCTGACCTACGAATCCCCCATCGATGACTGCACAGTCATCCAAAGCTTTTCGGCTTTGGGTTGTACGAACCACCTTCTTTCATTTCATATGGGCTTTAGGCCCATTAATACTAAAGCCCCATAGGTCCAACTCCTTCCACACAATTCTACTTCATTGGCTCATACCATACCTTCAATGTAAAACTAAAAACAAAGAGGTTTTCAAAAACCATTTCTCCAAAATCAAATAGAGATCAATAATTTGAAGCGTAAAGTTTGACTAAACTGAAGACCAGTCACAAACCATAATGCTTCTCTTGGTTCAAGTAAAATTTGAGTGTAATATAAGTACAATGCAAAATAGTTTACTTGTAATTAAAAGTTATCTCTAAACAAACATTACCCAAAAAAGAAAAATGCTTCTAAAAGGTGTACAACAAGCTTCAATGAATAAATTTATCTATTAAACCCCAAAACAAATAAAGAAAAATAAAATTTTAAAGTGAAAAGAGAGGTCATCCATCATCTTACAACAATATTTGCAATTGTAAGTGAAGACAATGGTCACCAATCATTATGCTTCTCTTGCTTCTTTAGCAAAAATTGAGTAAAACTAAAGTTCGTTGCAAAGTATTTTCTTATACTCCTAAGTAATCTCAAAAATAATATGGTAGCAACAATTTTTTCTAAGTTTTAAAGTTTATTTACTTATGTACAACTTTTATAACCTCACTTTTTTCTAGGTACACAAATAATTTAACTAACTTTCAACGAATAAATTATAATGCAACTATAAAAATCATAATTGCAAATGATTTACACAATTTTATAAAATTAAAAGGTCGAGAAAGAAAAAACCCTAGAAAGGAAATATATTTTATTTTAAGATGCAATATATAAAAGTATAATAATATCATAATAAAAACTGTGAGACCTTTTTATAATTAGGGCCTAAAGTAACTACCTTTTTTTGTTTATAACCCTTAAGGTAACTACCTAAATGGCCTATATGGTAGCTAAACCTGCATACTCTATCAAGTCACTATGCTTATAAAAAAAAAAATGGTCACTCCCATATGGTAGTAGCTGCTCTAGCCCATTGTTGTAGGCTTGTAGCATGTCAATTTCTGACCAAGGAATCCCACATCGATGAGCAATGCACAATCCTCCAAAGCTTCTGAATTTGGGCTGCACGACCCAACTTCTTTCATTTCATATGCACTTGGCCCATTGGGTTTTTCTTCTTCATGGATGATGGGTCGTGCATGTGGGTGACCTCAAAAAAGGCCCATTACAACTAAAGCCCTAAGGGTCCAACTCCCTTCCACACAATTCTCCTTCATGGGCTCGAGACATAAGCCCATCATTTTTTTTTCTAACATAGTTGAAATTAGTCACTTCAGGAGGACCAAACCTCATGTGGGGCTCCATTTGTATTCTTGCTGGTATACTTCGGATGTTGCAACATTGTGCAGTGCTAACATTCTCATAATCCTCATCTTAGTTTGCTTGTTTTGAGTGATATGACATGGGCAACATTCATATATGATAATTATTTTTTTGATATACATATATGATAATTTTGATGATTTTATTAATAAATTGTCTTTGATTTATTGGGGAAAAGCCAAAAAAAAAAAAACATATACCTGTACGTGATTTTTCGAAGGCCATATTAATTAGCATGACTTTCATAAAGTGGAGAAAATAAAATTATCTATGAAAATTAAAAATATGTTGCTGAGGCATTTGTAATGAAACTCTATGTATGTGGAAATAGAGAGATAAGAGTAAGAGACTATTACTTTTGATTAGTATAGAACATGATCCCTAGATTGTCCCTGTATACGATAATCTTTAACACCTAAACATTTTAACTTGCTTCTTTTTTTTTGGATAACTTGCTTCTAATTTGAATGAAGTGGAGCCAACAAATAAATAAATAATATTTTTAACAAAAATAAAATATTTAAAAAATAAAAAACATCTTGGCTTGTTAGCTTGACCCTTACAGCATGGAAGCCATAGGTTGCCTAACAGGAAAGCGTATCTTTCAAAGAATAAATTTATACTTAGTTATTCAAAGTTTCAAACTTAAAGATTGAGAAATTATTTGTAAGAATCTTATCATTCTTATGATTTGATAAAGAATATTCAACTACCAAAATAAATAAATTGTACACTTCTCTCGCAATTTAATATGAATCAATAGTTCAAACTCTTTAAAAAAAAAATTAATAAAAAAGTAACTTCTTGATAGAAGATAAATACCATCAAAGATAATTTTTTCCCCGTCCTTTTGTGAATTTGAATTTTTTTGACTAATGGTAGGATAAAAAAAAAAAACACTTTTCTACCAAATAATTTTTCTAACAGTGGAATATGAATCTTTAACAATCAAAGTTGTTTCTCAAAAAAAAAAAAAAAAAAAAAAAATCAAAGTTAGCCATCAATATTGAAGAGGTGATTAGTAATGGTATCCCAAAGTTAACTATCAACTGGCTTTAGGTCTAAGGACATATTGAGGGGGAGAAGTCAAGAGCTACTCAAAGTCACCTATAATTAAACATTCTCAAATTATTCTTCCAAAGCCTTTAATGTAAAAAACCAAATGTGATTTCTAATACCATTTACACTAAACCAAAAAAAGAACATTAAATTTCAAAATATAAAAAGGGCTTCAATCCTCTCACAAAAATATTCGCAGCAATCTGAACACCCGCTACCAACCAACCTTATGCTTTTCTTGGTTCACGTAAAGTTTGAATAAAAATTTTGGTACAATGCAAAGTAGTTTTCTTGACAATTAAACCATATCAAAACAAATTCACACTAGTAGAACACCACTAGAAGAAAAGATGCCATTAAAAGTTACGCATCAAGCTCCGATGTATAAATTTATCTGTTAAAAAGGAGTCATGGATAACATAAGCATTTATACTTTTTTGTTGTGTGTAACCAAATGAATAATGATAGTGGGTTTATGCAAAACATAAATAGAAATACTAGGAAAAAAAAATCACACAAGGAACATAGAGATTTACGTGGTTCGGCCATAGGCTTACATCCACGGGTGGCGTCTAGGAGAAAGTTTCACTAACAAAATATAGAGATTACAAAAATAATACAAAGGGGCTATCACAAAACCCAAACCCCAATACACCCAAAGAAAGCTCTTATCATAAGCACGTGACAAAAAAAACCTAAAATTCCTCTCAAACAAAGCAAGGCTTGAACTCTATTTTTCCAAATACAACAATTAACAAGACCGCATGTATAAAAGTTTAGGTTTGCCACATGAACCAATTAGGTCAACTAATCTTTGTGTGGAGCACAAGGGATGTGGTTCACACTATTTGAAACCAAGTACACGACCACATTTCTTAAACAATATCAAGCCACCGACTCAACAATCATCATCATCATGATTGATTATACTATTAAATCAATGATAACATTCATCACTGTAGCAATAAGGCATCACTCTTCAAATCAAACAGTCGATAGCTCATTCCATTGGAGAAGCTCCTCTAGTCCTCATTTCCAAAATCCACATTATCTTACTTAAAAGTATGACTGCAGATGATCTACATGACTTACACTAATGTAGAGACTGCATTAAAAGAGATTATCCCAATCATGGCCTGTCCAGTAAAATACAGTATGGACCAAATAAAAAAGTTGAAAAATAACAATAAAATTTTGCAAATGAAAGCATCACCATACTTCTTCTTTTCAACTGCCCTTTTAGATGCATTCTTCTGTTTGCTCCATTGTTATATTCATATACCCATCCAAACATACAAGAATACCTGTACATGAAGATTAAAAGGCATCATAATTGCTTGTGAATAAATGTTTTCATAGGTCATACCGAACAAATTGAAGTCGGGTGCACCAAGCATCAGTAAGATGTTCATCTACAAAGAGTAAGTCTAAAATTCACCACTTACCTTTAAAGCCAAGTGGTATTTCAAGGCCTTCCAAAGATGCACCCTATCATCAGAGACTGGCCAAAAAGTTCTGTTTCACCCCTTCCCCCCTACCTTTGGTTTTTATCTTGATAGAAAAAATTTAGTGGAGAAAAAGGGAGATGACAAATGCCCTATACATGGCATATCACTTTTATCTAGAAGTAGCTTTTTTCTCCTCCTAAAAATTGAAAGTAATAGTCAATGTACTGTGGATACATAATAAACAATAAGCTATAGGTTATGCATTACAGATAAAGCAAGGTGGGCTCTACATGTACACTATGTAACAGGTGATGATTGTGTCAGCAAGAAAATTAATAACGGGAAAATCAATAAATTTCAATCAATCATGCATTCAAAATTTTTTTGCTATTATAGTTCAAAAAAAATACCAGTTTGCAAAATATCAAATAATAGCCAAATTGTACTGACAATATCAAATAATAGGCAATTGGTTTTAGTTTATAGAGAAAAGTCCATTACCTTATATGCAAGCGATTAGGATCTATCCTCTGAACGTTTGCATAATCAAGAGCATCCAGTATTATGGTCACCTGTTTAGTACAATAATATAATGCTTCAGAAGAAGAAAACACCACTATAGATGGAAAGCTTTTATTGGAGACACTGTTTTTTAATGTCTTAGTAGAGATATGCACAACACAAGTGATTTTAGTGAAATGTTTTTTTTTTTAATTTAATTTAATTAAAATTTTTTTTTTATGACATTAACAAATACAAAGGCTAACTATAGGTGTCTACCTCATACTTTGCTTTAAGTGTTGAAGTCCCCTACATAAAAACTTCATGTCTGGAAACCATAACAAATGAACATTTTATTTGAAAGGCGAAACAGTAGTCAGGAGTACTGTATACATTGATAGGAGATGGTACTTGACCTAAAAGCAGAATTTTCCAAGAAAAAAAATTGAAAAGATAGATAACTCAAAAGAGAATAAAATCAATGACGTTTCAATGCAATCTTCAAGCAATCTTAATTACTAGTAATATAGTTTACTCAATATTATATGTGATCTCAATATAACAATGTGATTAGGGTCTCATTCAAATTAATTGGAATCTCAAGATGCTCTTCCCTATAGGGTACAGTAATCACAACTTTTAAGCTCATGAACACCTGTAATTTGGACAGAATAAATAATGTACGTTATTGATTATTTTTCAAGTTTGAAAACTTAACTTTAAATTCAATAAATTATTTATTAAAAGAAAAATAATTTCATATTAATTCACAATATGAAAATAACTACTTTGGAGTTTTGAATTCTTGGTTCTCTTGATGACAAACTTAGGATTCATAGTCTTACATTCAACATTTCTCCCCATAAGTTCCAAATATACCAAAGGGTGAAACTTCAAAATTAATATAAATGCAAAGAGCCCAAATTACATTTTTTTTTTTTTTAATAAATAAGGAGTTTTATTGACAAAGAATCCTAATTACTACATACATTTTTAGGTCCATCAAATAAAAATTCCTCATCACTACAAAATTGATGACTTAAAAATTTATATAAAATAACAAGTTGACCAGAATTTTTTATATATAAAAACTAATCAAGAATAAATTCAAAGATGTAATTGTGCAAATAAAAAAAATATCTTTTCTTAGTTCAGTAATATTTGAAGATCTACATATGCCATGCAGCAAAATACGATGCAGTAAATGTGAATACGAATTTGAAACAAAAAATTATATGCTAAGTGAGAAAATAGGGAACAACTAGTCAATTCCAAAGCAAAACATTAGAAAAAAGGACATTTGAAAGAAAATACCGATTTTTGATTATTTTGACTTTAGAACAAGATTTAAAAGACTTTTTGAATATTTGGAACAAAGGGCAATCTTACACCATTTTGTGCTTCAGCACACCTTTAATTGGGAAGTGATGGATAATTCGCATGTTGAAGTGCACCTCTGACTGGGAATGAAAAATAATCAACACCTGTAAATAGTATAAAAGTTACAAACAACTAATTTAGCTTGGGAGTGGAAAACTAAGAGAGAGTAAGTATTTGGGGCAATTAGTAATTGAGAGTATCATAGAAAAGAAGAGGAGGATATAAGGTATGAATAAACTTACGCCTCAAACTGCTCATGATTGAAATTCCATAAGATTAATTACTTCTTTGTAGTGCCAGGAAACATGTTTGGGAAAACTGAAGAAAGAAAAGAAGAAATTGGGGGGCAATTAAGAATATAGGGTATTAGAGAAATTGGGAAAACTGAAGAAGAGGATTTGAGGTATGAGTAAACTTACCGCTCAAACTATGATATCTACATCTGGAATATGGGCAATTTTGGACCACTCTGCCCCGCTACCCTTTGCACATCTTTCCCTTAATTTGGGACATTCAATAATCCGCAGTAATTCCAATTTGGTGAGACGCTGCATGGCTTGCGCTGTGGGCAAATGCATCAGGTTCTTGCAATCGTTAATTGACAGGAATTGAAGAGAAGAAAGATTCCCCAACCACTCAGGCAAAGTTTCCATTACATCAAATTTATGTATCCGCAATCCTGTAATTGCAGTGAAGCATTGAATATCATCCGGTAGAGAGTTGAGTCTATCCCACCCATACAAATATAATGTTTGAAGGGACGAGTGCAAATGTTTGAGGGAAGTGGAACTGAGACTGGGGAAAGCATCCAACTCCTCACCAAACCCACCGATCTCCAAAGACTTCAAGCAGGTGAGGCAGTGTAAGTCCTCTGGCAATCGCGTCAACTTTTGGCAATTCATAATTCGTAATCCAATAAGAGAATGCAATTCTCGTAGATCTGGAATTGATTTCAGATTAGGACAACTGGTGATTTCTAATCGGATGAGGGAATGCAATTTGCATAGATCTGGAATTGATATAAGATTAGGACAGTCCTTTATGCATAACTCTGAAACAGATGTACAGGATTGCAGCCCAGTGGATAGAACTTCATCACCACACGATATTCCCAATTTCCGTAGACGTGACCCCACACCTTGTATACTTGGAAAGGACCTCAAATTTGGACTCCAAATTACTTCAAATGTCTCAAGAGAAGGAAGGGTGAGCAATGCGTTTGGCAAATCCATCAATTTCTCACATCCTATTATTCTAATTGATTGGAGAGAGGTTACATTCTGATGTGATGAGATGGACACCAATTCAGCACAACGCCATATCTCTAAAGACATGAGACTTGCATTATTCTGCAATACCTGCTCTGGCAAACAAGTAAGTTCTATCATATCCCAAATATCGAGAGACGTGAGTGTGGTAAGCTTGCTCCAAATGTTTTCAAATGCTGAGTTGCAGATTTCTGAAATGTGTAATTTCTTAAGAGACGGAAAATGATATGGAGCACTTGTTAGTTGCTTACACTGGTTAATGGTCAATTCCTCAAGGCAAGGAAACACCATTCCTGTTGTTATTGGCTCTGCCACGTCCTTCCATTCCACTAGATTGGGCATTTTCCACAAAGAAAGTGTTTTTAAGGATGGGAAAAACTTATTTCTGCCACTGCCACCTCTTCTATTACTTGATCCCTCTCCACTATAACTGCTGTAAAATTCTGTTCCTATACATTTCACGTTATCCATTCCATTTATTTCAAGAACCTTGAGACTAGGTAAATGTCCAAGTGTAGGAATTTTTTCACACTTCTTACAGTTTTTCAAATGGATTTTCAATAAATGATCCAAATGAAACAAACCACCACTACTACTATCATGTGCCAATATCCATGAAGGGAATTTCTCACCTCCAAAATTTTCTATCACTAAGCTTTTCAAATGTGGATGAGGTTGAAGGCCTTCCAGTACATCCGCATCATTATTGTAGCCTTCTCTTTCACTATTCCAATGGAATCCCAACTTTTGCATTCCTGCCTTTCCCACTAAATTTGCAGTTTTGGCTTCTTCTTTATCTCTCACAAGCTCTAGATTGTAGATACTTAATTCTCCTCTGAGTTGGCTTAAGCATCCCACTTCTTCAATTCGATGACCATCATCTTGACCAATGACAAAGAAAGACAATGTTTGAAGGCAAGTCAACTTACCCATATTGATTGGCAATTGTTTTATGTACTCATGCCTAATGTTAATATGTCTCAAATTAGTCAAATTCCGTAGATCATTCGGAAGCTCTTGGAGAAGATCGCAAGACTTGATTATTAGAGTTTGCAAGTTATAGAGCTTGGTAACAGAATTGGGTAATGCTTTGATGTTGGTTTGCTCAATACGAAGAAGCCTCAAATGTCTAAACTCACCAATTGACTTGGGCAACTCTTCCACATGTCGCCCAGATAAAGTTAGACCACGTACACATTTTAAATCCAATAACCTATCACCAAGATTAGCACGGATTGAAAAAACTGTGCGCAATCTACCCATGTCATCTCTAGATAGTGGGATTGTTGGTATTGTTTGGTGATTAAATATAAGACATAAACGTCGAATATGAGACATGTCAATGTTATCCCCAACAATGCCCTCAAAATGCAAGGTTTCCCACTTTGAAATTGAGAGGGCAAGATCATGTACAAGATCATGCATCTTACAACTTATAATATCACCATAATTATCCCTTTTTATATCTTGGAATAAGGAATTTGCCAACAGAATGTCAAAATACTTGTTACCAATATCCTCCATCACTGAAAAATGTCCCTGTGATGGTTGAAGGAACCCTTCAGCCATCCAATGTTGAACTAGTTCTTCCTTTTCCATGTTATAATCTTTAGGAAAAATTGCACAATATGTGAAACAATTTTTTAGAGATGGTGGATAAAGATGATCGAAGCTTAATTTTAGTATGGATAAGATTCCGTTGCTATCATCCAGGGAATCCCAAACCTTACTGTTTTGAATTGCCCACCATTCACTTTTATCCCTTTTACAACACATCGTCCCTCCTAAAACTCTTGCAAGTAATGGAACCCCACCACATTTTTTTGCAATCTCCCTTCCAATACCCTCCAAATCTGGAGTTAGTGGAATATTTTCATTAAGGGATAGCTTTTTCTTAATTATGGACCAACAATCATCTTCTGATAATTTTTCTAAGTGACGTCGAGGAAGTGTCTCCATAATTTCAGCCACCTTGTCACTACGGGTTGTTACAATAATACTATTTCCAACACCGAGATTCATTCCTAACAAACAACTCCTTAAAGTCTCCCATTTCAAAGGATCTTCATTCCATACATCATCAAGTATGAGAATATACTTTTTACCTTGTAACTCTTTTTTAAGGCATTCAAGTATCGTATTCTTATTTTCTAATGAACTTGAGTTACAAGTAAGGGATTCAAGAATCTCTCTCAAAATCCTTTTATCTTCAAAATCATTGGAGACACATACCCATATTGTCTTATCAAAATGTTTTTTTACTAACTCATGATTGTACACTAGTTTTGCTAGAGTTGTTTTTCCCAAACCTGCCATTCCTACTATAGGAATGACTAAAAGTTGTTGATTGGCTGTATTATGCAACAACTCTACTATTTCTATGACAAGATCTTCCCTTCCTAGAACTTCAGAATGATCAAGAGAGGAGTCTGTCTCTCGCTTTGGGATAATCTCAAGATTTGCATTTACTGGTCCTGCTCTAGCAAGTCCATATTGATTTGCTTCATCATTAATCTTTTTTAGCGATTCGCGAATAGTCTTAACTCTATTGGCTATCTTGAAACAGAATACAATGGGGTTTGAAAGTGTAAAGAAGAAGCATACCTTTCTCTTCATTTGGTTTTGAATCTCTACCTTTCGACGGACAATCTCGTAAGCAAGCTCGTCCAACACATCATCAACTTGATATGCAACATCTTGAAGCCTCTGCAACCAAAGCCTAACAAACTCTTCGCTCACTTGCCTTCTCTCTGCATCAGCCAACACAGCTTGAATCGTGGTCAATGAGTTGCGAAGCTGTGTCAGTTCATCTTTGAAACCCCAAGCAAGGCTGATCTGCTCAGTAGCAAGTGAAATCACCTTCTTCAGTATTTCCCCAGCAACAACATTAACAAGTGCAATCTCAGTCATCTTTCCTTTGGTACACAGATAAGTCAGAAATAAGCTGCAAGTATTTGGAATAATAGTAAATAGAATTTGATGTTAAAGGCAGCAACAATGATATATGTAAATACAAATAGAATCAGAGAACCTAAAAGTGAACTTACCAAATTTGAACACTGCACACACGACAAGCATAGAGAATATTTTATTTTCCTGTAAAGAAAAACATTGAAAAAAAAAAAAAAAAAGTCGACTATAAAGAGACAAATTATGCCAGCCATTTGTCTTGAGAATTGAAATCTTTGTATAACACACACCAATCAAAGGGCGAAGCGTGGTACATTTAGCCAACCTAACCTTTTAATATTGCTATCTACTTTATATTTTTTAATGAATTATCTTGCTAAGCCTTTACCATAATTGCACGTAATGACGCAAATACTATCCTGATTCTTTTTTTAAAAAAAGGGTCATCACGGTAAAAATTCAATAATAATAATAAAAAGAGATTTTTTTTTTTTCATTTTACGGTTTATATTTATTTATTTATGTAAACAATAAATATATGTGAAAATTGGTGAGAGCCAAAGCCTAATGATTTTGAAAGTATAGATGAATGTGTGAAGCTGAAAATGGAATTTGATGCATGTGGATAAATTCAGAGGGCTAAAAAAAATGCATGTGGTTATGAAAAATAGATAAACTAGAATAAAATAAAGAAAATAACTTTTTAGCTACGATTTAATTGACAGGAATTTTTTTATATAAATTAAAAAGATAAATTTAAATACAATTCTTTAAGTGTTTTATTTGTGTTCTAGTGGTCAATAAAGTCATGTATTTAAATTAAAATCGAGAAACTTAACTTAAGATGAACACATAAAAAACTACACTTAAGTGTTTCCTTTAAATTGAATTTCAAAGTCTTCTCAAAAAAAAAAAAAAAAAAAATCAAAGAGATTTATCATTTATGTAATGTAATGGTCTAAACCATACTCATCTAATTTAAGAATTTAATAAATGAGAATTAGGAAAAATATTGTGTTGGGAAATTTAGACCCCGGTTGAAAGAATTAACAAGTTTTAAATTCAAGTTGTTAATTAGATTTATTATGAATAAAACTTGTTAAAACATACAAACATCAATATCGTGTCAAAATCATGCAGCGGAAAAATAAATAAGACAAGATATGACAATCCAGGAAAACCAATAAAACAAATTAGTTTCACAATAAAAAAAATCTGGGAGGAAACCTTCTTGAAAACCAATTCACTATAGTAAAAAGAAGTTTCAGATTTAGTACAAAACCTTTGTCCCTAGACTCTACAATCCCTGTGGATGAACTTACAGCAGAAATCTTCTACCGCTTCAGAATCTCTGAACTCTTCAATATATGAATGCCACCCTTTTGCACAGATCCCAGTACATGACTAACTAATGATGCACGGCTCCTATTACGTGACTAACACACCAACTTGAAGAAGATGCTAGCTGCAAAATTTTTCACTTCATCAACAATGAAGATTAAGAAACACTTGGTTATAAAACCCCAAGACGCAAAGACGCAGTAACTTCTTTCGGAAAGAATAAGGCATTGGTCACTTTTTGCATGTGTTCTCCTTGTATTATCTTATGTGACAGCCTTTAAAATAAGTTTTATACATGTCTAGGGTTGTGAGAAAAGAAACCCTACACAAATACATAAGTATGGGCCGAAAATCAGATTTGAAAAATTGATTTTCGTAATTCTCAATAGATACCTCGATAGATAATATCTGTTAAGCTTCATTAAACCTCGATAGAGCAGCTGTCGAGCTATCTATCCACAGTTGTTGAGCTATCTGTCCAGCTTTAGTGAATAGCTTTTCTTCACTTGTTTCTTGGTTTAATCTTCATGGCTTTAATACTAAACTCGAACAATATATTTCTTGAAGTATTAAACACATCTTAGATCTACTCAATTACAAGTAAAGTACGTTTTGTCAAAGGATTAGCCAATTACATAAAATAGTGACATAAGTTCCTAACAAGTGAATCACATATGTCCTAACAATCTCCCCCTTTGGTAATACATGACAAAACCACAACAAACAAATGAACATATGAAAGAAGTCATAAAACACTCAACTCATATTCACTTGTTGAATACAATAAAATCTATCCTAACATAAACTCTTGAAAAAACTTTGCAAGAAGATGATTTATGGCAAGTAGACTTTGACAACCTGTATTTCTGAAACACTTGAAACAAAACTCATCAAGGCATCTTTGTGTGAAATAGAAAGAATAGATTGCATACAAGTAATAAGAACCATGTGTATAAAGAAAGAAAAGAAACAACATATGTAAGGGTAGGTGAAGAAGACATATATCATCATTTGTATATATATATATATATATATATATATATCAAAGATAAGCACAATGTATGTAAACATGGTCACAAGACCGGTGTACAAGAAGAAGGAGGTAAACACTCCCCCTAACAAGATGAATTACAACTCCTCCTTACAAGGGCACGTATTTCTCCCCCTAACATGTATGTAAAGTTGTAATTTACAACTATATTTTTTGTCGGCTTTTATTCCATGCCAAATTTGATTGTAATTATGTTCAATCTTTTGTACCCTGTATTATTTGTTAGGACATATGTGTTTCACTTGTTAAAGAACATATGTCATTCTTTTATGTAATTGGCTAATCCTTTGACAAAACGTACTTTATTTGTAATTGGGTAGATCTAGAATGTGTTGAAATACTTCAAGAAACTATGTTTCAAGATCGAGTGTGGAAGCCTTCAAATCTGTCCAAGAAAACAAGCTGAAAATGCAAGATTACTAAAGCTCGACAACTAGCTTGACAACTAGTATGTGTCGAGGTTTAGGAAGCTGTTCAAGCCTGTAAACTCGACACCTGCTCGACAGCTTCTCGACAACTTCTATCTGTTGAGATTTATAAAAATCAGAATTCTGATCTGATTTCTTGGGATCCGTGAATATGTCTTTGGGCCTTCTTTTCTCCTAACCCTAGACATATAAAAGGATTGTTTTAAGGGCCGTCAAAGTGTACACAAGTTGCACAAGCATTGAGAAAACTCTGTTGAAGCAAATTGTGACCAGAGACGAAGTTTTTGCCCTAGTTCATCTCTTCTAAAGAAGTTGCTGTGTATATGCACCTTTGGGTTTTGTGACCAAACATCTTCTTGATCTTCATCATGTAGGATAAATTGAAGAACTTTGCAGCCAACCTCTCTTTCAGTTAGTATTGAAGTCACGTACTGGGATTCGCGTATTGGTTAGTCATGTACTTGGGAGCCATGCATTAAAATGAAGAACTGTCACTACAGAACAAGTCCAATTGGGTATTGGGATAAGAGTTCAACTGTAGGTTGGTAAGGTACTTGAGATTCATTTACTTGTAACCGCTTGTTGTGATAATAGTGGAGTTTCGGGAGTGGTGACCTGAAAATCACCAGGTGGGGTTTTTGCCGTTAGGTTTTCCCCATTTGTAAACAAATCACCGTGTTATTTATTTTCCGCTACATAATTAGTTTATTGGTGATTTGTTTGTGCTACCACGTGTTTGTATGTTAATTAACTTAATTAATTCACTTGGTTTAATTAACTTAATTAATTTAATTGGTTAATTTATCACAAAGGGTCAATTCGTTTTTGGCCTATTAAGTGGTATTAGAGCAGGCATACTCTGATTAGATTTAATCTTTGCTGTGTTGATCCATTGACCCCTGTTGTCATGGATAAAGGACAGTGATTAATCATACCTCATTTATTTGATGGCACTAACTATGCATACTGGAAAGTACGCATAAGAGCTTTCTTGCAGTCTTTAGATGAGAAGGTGTGGCAAGTTATAGAGATTGGCTGGACTAAGCCAAAAGAAGCGCCGGCCGATTGGGATGAAGCCAAGATTAAGGCAGCAAATTTTGACAGTAAAGCGTTGAATGCTTTATTTAGCATAGTCACCAATGAGGAGTTCAAGAAGATATCTTCTACTGAAACTACAAAGGAAACATGGACTATCCTCCAGACAACCTATGAGGGTACAAAGGCTGTCAAGGATTCAAAGTTTCAAAGGCTCACTACAAGCTTGGAAGAAATGAAGATGGAGGAGGATGAGTCGTTCGATGAGTTCGATGTCAAGCTCAAGGACATAGTGAACTCAGCCTTCAATCTTGGTGAAACCATTCCTGAACCTAAGATTGTAAGGAAGGTGCTCAAATCTCTATCCGAGAGATTTCATGCCAAGATTACAGCAATAGAAGAATCAAAGGATATTGATAAGATTTCTTTGACTGAGTTGGTTGGAAACTTGCACACTTACGAGCTACGGTTATCTAGGATTGGCAAGTCAGGTAAAGGCAAGAGCATGGCCTTGAAGGCTAAGAGTAATGACACAAATGATTCTGCCGATGATGAAGATTCCAAGATGAAGTCCTACATTATAAGGCAGTTCAAGAAATTTATGAAGAATGCCAATGGGAGGAATTTTGACAAGGACCATAGACAATCTAGTTCTTCTCAGTCTAAAGGCCAAGACAAAGGGAAGAAGGATGCAAGAGATGGCGGTCAGTACACTGTTCCCGCAGGACCTAAGTGTTTTGGGTGTCATGGTTTCGGTCATATGAAACAGGAGTGCCACACGTATCTCAAAAGCATTGGGAAGAGCAAGGCACTTGCTACTACCTTAAGTGACACTAAGCCTGAGGAAGATTCCGACGATGAAGATGACAGAATCTTGAATGCCTTCACTGCCACAGTCAATCATACTGAAGGGATTGTTGAAGAAGTGGAAAAAGAAGAAGAATTTGTGGATTCTAAGTGTGAGAAGATGGATGATCAAGATGGTATCCGTTCAGCCTATGAGAAACTATACAAACTCTTTGAGAAGCATGAAAAACTGTATAGGCTGGCCACTAAGAAGCTCAGTGATGTGGAACTTGATCGTGAAGAGCTTTCCACAAAGTTTGATGAAGCTAATCAAACAATTGGTACACTGAGGTTTGAGAACAATTTCTTGATTGAGAAGACCAAGAAGCTTAAAGCAAAGCTGTTTCAAGTCAGAGCTCAATTGGAGAGGACTTCAAGTGCAAATCTTGATGAAATGCTCAGCAATCAGAAATTTGCTTCGGATCGAACAGGTTTAGGATATGGTCCTTCTTCCTTTAATATTGCTTCTACTAGTACTACTGTTTTTGTTCCTCCTGCTAATAATATTGAAATTGAGAACAATGATATTAAAACTGAATTAGCTAGTGAGAACTTAGACAATGGCAAATCTATCTTAGGAGCACCCCCTAAACAAGATAAGAAAGATGTTAAACTCTCTAAGGCTAAGAAGGCTAACTCTCAAAAGTCTAAACAGAAGAAGCAGCATCTTTGTCATCATTGTGAAGCTGCCGGTCATACACGACCAAATTGCTATAAGTGGTTAGCCACTCAACAGAGCAACAACATGATAGCATCTGGAAGCCAAAATCAGCTTCAATCCTCTCTTGCTCCTCTTGGAGATCTTCTGAAAGCCTTCATGTTCCTTTCGAACTTGAACGGTTTTAATACTTCTCTTTCACTGCCGATTTAAGGGTTCAATCAAAGGAAAGGCTCTTCCAAGGTGTGGAAGAAAAAGGACTCTAAGTGATTTTATCACTTTCTTCTATCTTCTTGTTTTTGTTTGTTGCATTACTTGTGTGTTTTGTATTTATTTTGAGTCAGTCTAGTTTTATTCTTTGGTTTAATAACATGTTTTTGTTTGTTTATTTCAGTTTTGTTTGTTTTTGTTTTTTATATAAAAATAATTTTTTTTTGAAAAATCAGAAAATACAAAAATAGTGTGTGTTATGTGTACATTGCTATTTGTGTACCTTGGATGGCCATTAAAATAAATTTTCTAAACTTTGTATCTTTTGTAGCTTTTGTAGCTTAGATGAGCATTTCTATGCACAACTAAACAAGTGAGTTTTGTGGCTCTTGCTTGTGATGAGTAAGATTAAGTTATTTCTTGAACTTAACACTCATATCACTCTTTTTGACAAGTAGGACTAGAAAATCCTAAGAGAAAGGCATAAATAACTATCTCACCACTATTACCCGCCAATCATAATATGACACCTGTATGCTTCGACATAGCAAAAGTACAGTGTCAAAGACATCCGTATGCTTTGGCATAGCAAAAGTACAATGTCAATACTTAACATGTTGGGTATTTCTTTTCTCTCTTTTATATGCCCATGCATGATATGCTAAATAAAAGAAAATATGCAAAGAAAATAAAAAGAAAGAAAAATAAAAATAAAAAATGCTTTAAGTTGATTGCAAGCGTGTTTTCTAGGAGATGTAGGAGTTATAGGATTTACCTCAAAGGTGATAGTCCCCGTCAAACAGTTATGATTGTGTGTAAGTTAAAGTTATTTTCTCATATCTCAGATCGTCATAACTTGTATACATATGCAATCTTGCGATGTTTTTTACACACAACACGCAATATTCTTTGCTACTCTTAATACATGTGCAGATACAATATGATTTGGCCATCACAAGATTTTACATGTGCTAATGTATGCTCACTAAATTGTTTTGACTTGTTTTTGAAATATAAAATTGGTTAGACTTGTTTAGTGTGTGTGTGTGTGTGTGTGTTTTTGAGGGATTCATGTGCTTAAAATCTTTGTTGAGAGATGATTTTGAGAGCTTAATATGTTGATTGGATCATTTGTTAAGGTGCATGTTGGATTGCATTCATGTTTGTGTTTTTCACTTTTCGAAAAACTGTTTTTAAAAGCTGGCTCGACACCTCCTCGATACCTAGCTATCTATCGAGCTTCTCAAGCTTTTTCTTATCACAATCTTGACACTTCCTTGACACCTGGTGCATCGATTGAGAAAGTTTCTGTCCCCTTGATACCTTCTCGACACCTAGTCGATCGATTGAGCTTCTGATTCTTAGTTTTGGTGTTTCTTCCTCGATACCTTCTCGACACCTGTAGCTGTCAACGTTCTTTTTCTCGACAGATGGCTCGACACCTCTCGATATCTTAGCTGTCGAGATTTACTGAGGTTTCTATATAAACTCTTTGCGCGATTCGGTTCTTATTTTTCTCAATCTCTCTCGATCTGTCCGCACTTGTTCACCTCCCAAACTTACTTTTCTCACTCAAAACCTTCAACCCACGTGATTTTTGGCCCTTCTTTGCTTCAAATCACTTGGTATGATCTCTTTTCCTTTCATTCTTCATGAATTTCATGTTTTTGAATCTTAGGTTTTGGGATTTTTCAAAATTGATGAGTTTTTTTTGGGATGGATTTTCTTTTAAAGGTGTTCAAAATCTCATGCATTGCATCACATTTGCATTATAATGGTATTTTCATGCATTTAGATGTGTGTAATATGTTTGTATGCTGGTAGGATTGGATTGGGCTGAGCTCATGATGAAATTTCTTTTGCATGTCACATGTTCATGCATTCCCCATGGCCCATGCATACGTACTCTCTTTTCAATATATTTGATATATTTGAATTGCTTGGGACTTTTCTAATTATCTCTCTCTCTCTTTCTCTCTCTCTCTCTCTCTGTTTACATTAGTAGTGTCTATGGCATCTAAGCGTAAATCTACTCCGGCTCGGAACCCTCTTCATTCTAGAGCTTCTTCATCTTTTGATTCTGCTTCTCTTTCTTTTCGGTTCTATGATTATGATGCCCACAAGGCATTCTCGGAGAACTTCTCTAGACGAGGTGTTCATTCGGAACGCCAAGTCATTTTGGCAGACTTCGTCGACACTGACCTTCACTCTGTCATTCACAGTAAGGAATGGGAGTCATTTTGTGACGTGTCAGTCACATGTGCTCTCATGCTTATTCAGGAGTTTTACTCCAACAGGCATGGGATTGATCATTCAATAGCTCTTTTCTTCACTCGCGTTCGAGGTACGCGCATTCTTGTCACACCACAGCTTGTTGCGGATGTGCTTCGGGTCCTTAGGATAAAGTTTCTTGACTATCCTTCTTGTGATCATCTACGGACTGTGTCCAAGGATGAGCTCATATCTGCTTTCTATGAGCGCCCTTCGGAGTGGGGTGAGCGTCAGTTTACATCATGTCGACCTTTTGCTAAAGGTCCTAGATTCTTAAACATGGTGATGACTTTTGTACTTCATCTACTTTCTCACTACAGCTCCATCACAGAGCCTCGAGCTCGATTTTTGTTATCCCTCCTTGAGTATCTTACTATAGATTTTCCTTCTCATTTCATTTTGTCTATTATAGATGTTCATTTGGATGCGGCGACCCATGATAAGCTCATCTTTCCTTCTGCTATCACAACGATTCTATGCCATTTTTCCATCCCTTTTCCAATGTCCGACCATTTCACTTTCATGTGTGCCATAGATGCCGCTACCGTAAAACGTAGTGAGGCTCAGTTTAGGTCGAGATAGCTGAATTCCACTCCTCCCTCCTGTTCTGCTCCATCTCAATCTGCTCTATCTACATTCGCTGCTTCTTCCTCCATGAGCGATGTGTCCTTTGGAGACATCATGGCGGAGCATGGATGCTTGCCTTGATACACTCTCCACTAAGTTGTATCAGGTGAATGTTCGTGTTGGTTGTATTGCACGATGACAGGCGACCATGGGTGGTTTTGCTCCTGAGGCTACTCCTTCACCACCTCCTTCAGCGGCTTTTAACTCTGAGGATGATAATGACGAGGAGGATGATGCTTCGGATGATGATGATGGAGATGCTAGCTTTACTGATGAGATGTCTACTTGACACTTTACCCTTTGTCACTCGTGACAAAAAGGGGGAGTAATTTTGGGATATAAGAGTAGTCATCTTAGGGGAAGTGTTGATACTTGAGGGATGTAGTGAGGATATGATGTATTTTTTTTCTTTTCTACCTTTTAGATACATTGTTCTTGTATATTAGGTCTTGTGACCAGTTTTTACATACATTGTACTTATTTTCTCTATATGTGGATATATGTTTCTTTCACCTATCTCTACATGTGTTGTTTCTTCTCTATGTTTATACACATGTTTCTTATACTTGTATGCAATCTATTATTTTTGTTTCACACAAGATGCCTTGATGAGTTTTGTTTAAAGTGTTTTAGAAATACAGGTTCTCAAAGTCTATTTGCCATAAACTCTCTTCTTGCAAAGTTTTTCAAGAGTTTGTGTTAGAATAGATTTTATTGTATTCAATAAATGAATATGAGTTGAGTGATTTATGACTTCTCTTATATGTTCATTTATTTGTTGTGGTTTTGTCACGGATTGCCAAATGGGGAGATTGTTAGGACATATGTGTTTCACTTGTTAAAGAACATATGTCATTCTTTTATGTAATTGGCTAATCTTTTGACAAAATACACTTTACTTGTAATTAGGTAGATCTAAAATGTGTTAAAATACTTCAAGAAACTGTGTTTCAAGATCAAGTGTAGAAGCCTTCAAACCTGTCCAAGAAAACAAGCTGAAAGTGCAAGATTACTAAAGCTGGACAACTAGTATGTGTCGAGGTTTAGAAAGCTGTTCAAGCCCGTAAGCTCGACACCTGCTTAACAGCTTCTTGACAACTTCTATCTGTTGAGATTTATAAAAATCAAAATTCTGATTTGATTACTTGGGATCCGTGAATGTGTCTTTGGACTTTCTTTTCTCCTAACCCTAGACATATAAAAAGATTATTTTAAGGGCCGTCAAAGTGTACACAAGTTGCACAAGCATTGAGAAAATTCTGTTGAAGCAAATTGTGACCAAAGATGAAGTTCTTACCCTAGTTCATCTCTTCTAAAGAAGTTGCTGTGTATATGCACCTTTGGGTTTTGTGACCAAGTATCTTCTTAATCTTCATCATGTAGGATGAACTGAAGAACTTTGCAGCCAACCTCTCTTTCAGTTAGTATTGAAGTCGCGTACTGGGATCTGTGCATTGGTTAGTTACGTACTTAGGAGCCGTGCATCAAAAGGGAGAACTGTCACTACAGAACAAGTCCAATTGGGTATTGGGGTAAGGATTCAACTATAGGTTGGTAAGGTACTTGGGATTCCTTTACTTGTAACCGCTTGTTGTGATAATAGTGGAGTTTCGGGAGTGGTGACCTAAAAATCACCCGGTTGAGTTTTTGCCATCGGGTTTTATTCATTCGTAAACAAATCACTGTGTTATTTATTTTTCACTGCATAATTAATATATTGGTGATTTGTTTGTGTTACCACGCGTTTGTATGTTAATTAACTTAATTAATTCACTTAACTAGATTAATTGGTTAATTTATCACAATGGGTCAATTCATTTTTGGCCTATCATTATTTATGGGATTTCTTTGTAAAGGTTGTGTAAGAGAGAGAGTGTGTGTGAAGACTCAAGGCAAATTGATGACTGAAGTGTTTTTGCGGGTAGCTCGTGACTAAGCATCCCACGAAGTGATGCATGTGCCCTGCACATGACTAGAATGGGAAGAGTCATTACAGGATGGAGATAGCTGTTTTTCGTAAGTGTCTCGTGAGTAAGGTCTTCCCACGAGATACTTGTGAAACATTCTGTTTTGCCAGATTGTTATATTTGATACACACTTTTTATACCCATACTATATATACCCATATTACCCATAGATGTTGAGGAGTACTTCTGAGAGAAAACCCTAGCCACAAACCTTGAGAGTTAGAGATTGTTATACCCACATTTCTCTACATAATTGCTTGTGAATTTTTCTCAACTCCTACCTCTCAATTTCCATACCATTGAGAGGTTGATAGCTCAAACACTTATTACACCCTTTCAAAGTGTCAAGTGAGGTTTTGGTGCTGTTGGAAAGCATTGGAAGAAGCCAAGCTTTGGCAGATGCAATCGGGCATATTACGGGATCTGGAGAGGTAGACAAGACACGGTTCCAAGAAGTCTTGTTGGAGTAGGAGCTTAGAGAGCTGAGATGTATCGGGTAAATTAGGCTTGGAGGGTCTCTTGCTAACCCATGTATCCCAACTGATTGTCTAGTGGATTGATTACTGCTTTGAGGGCAAAGGAGAGGTTTTTCGTCGAGTTTTTCAGTTTCCTCTTCGATAACACATCGGCGTGTTATCTTGTGTTTGCATTCTTTTTCCATACTCTTTTGACTTTCATTTTACTGCTTTATTATAATGATTATGGGTTAGAGTAGCTTGTTTGTCTATCCGCTCGCATTTACTCTATTCTGCACTTAATATTAAGTTAAAGTAAAATCAATTGAGTCGTAACTTTAATTTGGAGGTCTAAATTGCTCTTGTGTTTTCACATTTTTTCAAGCTTTCAATTGGTATCAGAACAAGTACACTCTCTGTGGTTTAATTACCTGAGTGTAATCCTTGACCCTTTTGTGATGGACCGGTCACAATCTCTCAATGCCCCACCATTCTTTGATGGGAGCAACTATGCATTTTGGAAGGTCTGTATGAGGGCTTTCTCATGTGTAATAGATGAGTCCGTATGGGATTCCATTAAGAATGGGTATGTTAAACCCACGACAGCCAAGTCTGAATGGGACAAGGTAGCTCTAGCTTTGGCTAATGAAAACAGTAAGGCTATTAATGCTATATTCTGTGGTGTGTCTACTAATGACTTTCATAGGATATCGCATGTGGAGACAGCCAAGAAAGCTTGGACGATTCTTGAGACTACCTATGAGGGTACCAAGAAAGTCAAGAACACAAAACTCCTAATGCTTACCACTAGATTTGAAGAGCTCAAGATGGGAGATGATGAGTCCTTCGATTCATTCTATGAGAAGCTCAACGAAATTGTAATTGCTAAGCTTAATCTTGGTGAGAAGATTGAGGATGCTAAGGTGGTGAGAAAGGTTTTGAGGTCCTTACTAGAGAGCTTCCGAGCAAAAGTCACAGCTATAGAAGAGAGTAAAGACTTGGATGAGATCAAAATTCAAGAGCTCATTGGATCTTTCCAAACATATGAGCTGGGATTACCTTCTCATAAGTCGAGTAAATCTCTTGCTCTCAAAACCATCACTGAGAGAATGGATGACTCCTCTGAAGAAGATGATGTGGAAAAGGAGGTAGCATTCTTGGCAAAGAATTTTCAAAATTTTTTGAAGATGAAGAACAGTGGGAAACCGTTCAGCAGAGGGAAGTTTTCATTCTCCAAAGGTGATAGGAAGGAGTTCAAGAAGAAAGATAGGAAGGACTCCCAATCCCCTCAAGGCATCATGTGTTACGAACGCAATGGTCATGGACATCTCAAGAAGGAGTGTCCCAACTATTTGAGAGGGAACGGTAAAGTGTTTGCCACTACCCTTAGTGATTCAGATAGCTCAAATTCAAACACTGAAGGAGAATGTGACAGTGAAGGGAATTATAGGGTTTTTATGGCTATTGCCTCAGTTGATTCAGAAGACGATTTGAGCAATTTGGTTGATGAACTTTGTAATATTTCTGAGGATAAGGAAATTGAAGAATCGGAAGATGAAGAAGTTTACCAAAATGAAGGGGAGAACAATCTTTAAGAAGCATACGATTCTCTGCTGGAAGATTGTGGCAAATACACCAAAGTTGCTAACCTTGCTGTGAAAAAGATGAAAAAGGTTGAAGAAGAGCATAAATGTATACTTGTGCAACTTAAGGAATCAAAGTGTGAAGAAGAAAGGCTCAAGGGAGAGTTGGTTGAAGTTTACTCTAAGATCAAGTATCTTAAACTTGAAATTATTCAAGCAAATGTCAAGGTTGAGCGCATCTCCACCAAGAAACTTGACAATGTGCTGTCTTTTCAAAAATCATCACATGATAAGATCGAACAGCGAACCCAAGAAGGAAGTGAAGTTCGTTTTAGCCAAGAATGTTGAGAAACTTAAAGAAGTGAAGCCTGAGATTGAGACCCCTACTGTAAAAAGAATCGTTGGTGTAAAACCAAAGGAAAAAGGGAAGTCATTACCCAAAAATCAAAGGGGGCCTCAAGTGAAGCATGTGTGTCATCACTGTGGCATACAAGGGCATACAAGGCAGAATTGTTTCAAGCTTTATGCATTCAAGAAGGCTGATTCTCTGCATGGCCAAGAAAGTTCAAAGAGAAGACCAAAGGAAGCACAAGATAAGGGAGATAGTGAAGGACATCTCATTGGAGACGTTATGGAGATGCTGAAGAACATATCACTGTGCCTTGCTAGCTTCACTCTGAGGTTTGAAAGTTATGTTAGTCGTACCCCTCCATCTAAGGCTCTCACCCAAAACACTCGTAAAGTGTGAGTGCAGAAGGGTACTTATGCGTGATCACCTCCTATGTCCATGCATTAATACTTCCAATGTTTAGGGTCATAGGTTCATGCATCATGACATGCATAATTCAATTTGTGTCAACTGCTTCCAGTTTATGGCATGTTTCTTTTACAAGTTTTGTTTTGTACTTGTTTTTTGTTGATCTTACTTTACTTGTTCTGTTTTTTAGTGTGTTTAAAAATTCAAAAATCCATAAAAATTGAAAAATCTTCAAAAAGTTTGATCGCTTGTGTTATGTATATCACATGTGAGTTTGGCCTATAACTTTCGTATTAATGGCGTAGTGTATTTTCGAGCTTAGCTTGTTATGTATGCACATATATCTGTGTGGGAAAAATCTTGAAAACTATGTGTGATTGTTGTAAATCGATTTTCAAGCTTGTCATGAATGATTGGTCAATAGTCTTGATGGTCATGATACTTGCATAGACTTGTGCCTATATCTCTTCCCACCTTTATTTTTATGTTTTTGCTTAAAGAGCTCAACAAATGTAAATCTCAAAATGAAAAGAAATAATGAGCTGCAAAAGCGGTTGCACATACTAGTATTTTACTAGGAAAAAGGGAAAGCGACATTTTAAATTGAAATGTATGGTGCTCAAAAAGCCAAAGGCTAACTCTCAATGTTGAAATATAAAAAATTTCAAGCACCTATCTCAAAATGAGATGTATTGTTCAAAAATATCAAATGTTATGATTTGTGTAGAAGCCAAATGAAAAGCTTCTAAGATTTGTAATAATTTTCTTGTGGGAGCTCATATATGCTCATTTCTATAATTGTGATTGTTTACTTAACTTAGTACCAGTTGTGTATGACTTAATTGAATTAATCATTGAAACTTCACTTTGATCTAAGGACTTTTTCACATTTGATACTCACCCACAACACACAAGTTTTAGTTCAATTAATGCTTATTTCATTTGTGTGATTGTACATGTTCAAATGTGATGTGTATGCTCAATTGCTTGCCGATCAAACCCAAAAAGATTTTTGAGTTTTTTTTATTTTTTTGAAAGTGATTTTATACTTTCGTGTTTTTAGTTTTTTGTTCAAAATGCAAATTTTGTGTTGTTTTACAAAAACATGTTCAGAGGCATTTTTGCGAGAAGCTCGCGACTAAGAGCTTCCCGCGAAAAGTGGTTTAGGGAAATCTGAAAAACACAAGTTTTATACAGAGGCTATTGCGACTGTCTCGCGACTACTTCGCGACTAAAAGTTTCTCGCGAAAGCTTCTATACTTCAGTGGTGTTTACGACTGCCTAACCCGCGAAAAACGCATGTTTTCAGTTTTATAAGGCTGATGTGACAGTTTTTTCAAACACTCTCATTTCCCTCGCACTGCCTCTCTCCAACCACTCTCAACCCAAAACTAATTTTCTTTCAAAACCCTATCATTTTCAAGCTTGTTTTCTGTATTTTCAACTTCAAGGTATGTTTTCTTAAACATTCTTTTTCATTTGTGTCTTAGATTTTGTAGAAATTAACTTAGGTTTTTAAATTTTGGGAATTTTCGAAACAAGGGTTGGGTTCTTGATTTTAACCAAAATTTTTTCAAAATTTTGATTGGGCTGAGTCCCATTTGGTTTGTGTGTATCTGTGTTGGCTCTTGTGGCATTTTACACTTGTATTTAGGCAAATTTCTTTGTGTTCATGCATTGTCCATTCATGTAGTACAGTGTTGCATGCTAAGTGTTTGACAAAATGTACAAGTGACATTTTTGTGTTGTATTGGACTTAAATGAGCTCCAATGTTTGGGTTTACCCTTGATTGAACATGCTTGACATGTTTTGATCATTGGGTGTGTGTTTTACACATTTTGCCCAATTTGTGCCTCAATGCCACGCCATGCATCACCTAGGCATCTAATAGGCACACTCCTTGCATCACCTCATGCACACACATGCATAGTAGATGCACACATATGCTCAGTTCATATATGCTTGCATTTTGCTATTGTTTACATATCTTAGCATTTATAGCATGTTGTTTTAAGTTTGTTATGTTCTGGTTTAAGTATTTTTTTTTAGACTGACTTGAATCTAATCAAGTTTTGTGGTCTGTTTTGAGTTATTGCACTTGTTTTCCTCTTGCTTGGTAATTATGTGTGCAAATGTCTCCATTCAAGACCTCAGCCGTGTAAGGAGGCAGCAACAAAGGAAAAGTGCCTATAATTGATGTTGATGATCTTTCACCAAAGCCAAAAAGGACTCGATCATCAATAGGAGTTTTTGAACCTGACAAGTTCAGATCCTATGCTGCATTTCAGAATTATGCAACCTATTTTCAAGAGGCTCCATTGTTGGTTGAAAGGGCCGTTAATCAGCCATCTCTCCTTGACACCAATATTCCCAAATGGTTTGCCACCAAGGATTGGAACTTTCTCCTCTCCAATCTTGATGATGTATACGAGAACTTGGTGAAAGAGTTCTATGCCAATGCCATTGTTGAAGGAGAGGAGCTGAAATGTTGGGTTAGAGGAAAAAGTTTCTCAGTGACACCGGTTTATTTGGCAGAGATCCTACATATTAACCAGCCAATATTCTTTACACCACTGGTATATGATGAGCTGAATCCGGATGAGGAGGTTCTTCGAGAAGCTTTAGGAGATAATTTGGAGTTCGCATCCAATGGGAAGTCAATAAGTGTGGCATCTCTATCTCCCGAATTGAGGCTACTCACGATGATCATGTTTAGCAATCTCTATCCCTTATCAAGCACCGGGTACATGAATCTCAGTCGAGCATTATTCTTGCATGATTTAATTACTGACGAGGAGATTGATGTGTGTCCTCATATTTTTCACTTCTTGGCAAAAACGGCTGAACGGACTGCTTTAAGGAACTGTCTTCCTTTCTGCCGCCTTATCTTAAAGATTTTGAAGCTCAAAGGCGTGCATCCAGCGGAAGATGAGCATCCATATCCTCGACCAAGTCCTATTAACATCCGCACACTCCATGCTAGTATGAGTCACACCAAAAAGAGTACCAAGCAAGAAAGTCATGTTGCTCCAAGAAGTTCAAGCTCTACCTCCCATGCCTATGATGAACAGCTAGACAACATCATGGCTGCACTTCATGAGATTAATACCAAAATATCCAGATTAGCTACCATTATGCACTCCTAGCACATTCACTTCAACACAAAGTTCACATCTCTCCAGACTCAATTGGACCAAATTCAAAGGAAGCTAGAAGAACATGGACAATAGCTAGTCCATGACAAAAAAGGGGAGATGGTGTCATTGATAGGGGGAGTCTAGTGATAGGGGGAGGAGTAGCTAGTAGCTGCTATTTGTTTACAGTGTTTTTATTGCTTTCTTTTAAAGTTTAAGTACTATGTTTTATATTTCAGTTTAATATTCAGTACTTGTGTTTATCGCATTGCTTTTGTAGAAATTTTTTTTGTACTTTTAGATGTTGCAAAACTATCTTAAGTACCTCACACTTGTAACCTAGTAGGATCTTGTATCCTAGATGCAAATACTTAGTGTATTTTGCATTGGTTGTGTGTTGGACATGCAATTGATCCTAGTGATTGATCTTAGTTGCATTGCGTGTTTGGATGAGCATTTACTAGTTAAATGTTCATTGTAGTCATTCTTTAATGACTGACCTTGTTTGATCAAGATATGCTTACATGTTTTTTAGTGTTTACAAACTTGATCACACTTTACTTGCTCATGTACGTACCATGTATTCAACTTGTCATAAGCTTAATGAAAATTTTGTTTGTGTACAAGTGTTTTAGGTTACAGGTATATATGTGCAAGTGCTTCACAGCTTCTAGATTAGGTGTGAGTGAGTTTTGCCACTGTTCCCAAACTCACGTCTATGTCTAGAGTCTGTTTTTGGGGTTTTGTCACGGAATAGCTAAATGGGGAGATTGTAAAGTTGTAATTTACAACAATGTGTTTTGTTAGTTTTTATTTCATGTCAAATTTGATTGTAATTATGTTCAATCTTTTATACCCTATATTATTTGTAGGATTTCTTTATAAGGGTTGTGTGAGAGAGAAAGAGTGTGAAGACTCAAGGCAAATTGAAGACTGAAGTATTTTCACAGGCAGCTCGTGACTAAGCATCCTGCAAAGTGATGCATGTGCCGTACACATAACTAGAATGCAAAGAGTCATGACAAGATGGAGACAACTATGTTTCGTGAGTATCTCGCGGGCAAGACCTTCCCGCAAGATACTCGCGAAACATTCTGTTTTGCCAAATTGTCATATCTGATACACACTTTCTGTACCTATACTATATACATCCACATTACCCACAAATGTTGAGGAGTGCTTCTGAGAGAAAACCCTAGCCACAAACCTTGAAAGTAAGAGATTGTTATACCCATATTTCTCTACACAATTGCTTGTGGATTTTCCTCTACTCCTACCTTTCCATTTCCATACCATTGAGAGGTTGATAGCCCAAACACTTATCACACCTTTTTAGAGTGTTAAGTGAGGTTTTGGTGCTGCTGGGAAGTATTGGAAGAAGCCAGGCTTTGGCGGATGCAATTAGGCGTATTGCGGGATCCGGAGAGCTAGATAAGACACGGTTCTGAAAAGTCTTATTAGAGTAGAAGCTTGGAGGGCTTAGATGCATCGGGTAGATTAGGCTTGGAGGGTCTCTTGCTAAACCATGTATCCCAACTGATTGTCTAGTGGATCAATTATAGCTTGGAGGGCGACAGAGAGGTTTTTCACCGAGTTCTTCGATAACACATCAGCGTATTATCTTGTGTTTGCATTCTTCTTCCCTACTCTTTTACCTTTCATTTTACTGCTGTGTTATAATGATTATGAGTTAGAGTAGCTTGTTTGTCTATCTGCTCTTATTTACTCTATTCTGCACTTAGTATAAAGTTAGAATAAAATCAATTGAGCCATAAATTTAATTTGGGGGTCTAAATTGCTCTTGTATTTTCAGACTTTTTCGAGCTTTCAATGTAGAATCTTAAAATTTTAAAAATAAAAAAAATAAAAAAATAAAAACCACATTTTCTCCACAATTTCTCCCCCTTTTTGTCATGATTGACAAAGGGTATAAAAAGCTAGAAAGCTTCACCCGAGAAACATAAAGATGATCAAGGATGATCTGGGGGTACAAAGAATTCATATAAATGCATGAATGTAATGAAACAAGAAGCAATGGATGACAAGATAACAGAAAGATGCAAAACATGTGAAAAACAATGCATGCAAGAGGATCTCGACAAATTAAGAAGCTGTCGAACAGCTATCATCAAGCAGAAGCCAACCTCGATGGATCGAACAGCTATCAAGCATTTATCGAGAAGACAGAAGGTTTCTTGATGGATCGAGAATCTGTCGAGAAGCTATTGAGAATGCGATAAAAAGAAGATCAAAGGGCTCGATAGATAGACCAACTATTGAGAGGTATCGAGAAGCTGTCAAGGTTGCTTAAAACCAATTTTTCAAAGAAGAGAAAAACACAGATATGAATGCAATCAAACATGCAACTCAACTAAGGATCCAAACAACATTTTAAACTCTCAAAATCATCTCTCAACAAAAAAGTTAAGCACATAGATCCCAAAACACACACACACATACACTAAATTAGTCTAACTAATTTTATATTTCAAAAACAAGTCAAGACAGTTTAGTGAGCATACATTAACACATGTAAACTTTGTGATGGCCAAATCACATTGTACTTGCATATGTATCAAAAGTAGCAAAAAATATTACGTGTTATGTGTGAAAACATCGTAATATTGCATAATTGTATACATGTTATGACGATTTGAGATATGAGAAAATCACTTTAACTCACACACAAACATAACTGTTTGATGGGGGACTATCACCTTTGAGGTACATCATATAGCCCCCACATTTCCTAGAAGACACGCTTGTAATCATATATAAAGCATTTTATTCTTTTTGCTTTTTATTTTTCTTTGCATATTTTTCTTTTATTAAGTATATCATGCATAGGCATATAAGAGAGAGAAAAGAAATACTCAGTTATGTTAAGCTGAACATTACAATTTTGCTATGCCTAAGCATACAGATGTTATTCATGATTGACGGATAACAGTGGTGAGATGGTTATTTATGCCTTTCTCTTAGGATTTTCTAGTCCTTTCCGTCAAAAAGAGTGATGCGAGTGTTAAGTATAAGAGATTACTTAATCTTACTCATCACAAACAAGAGCCACAAAGCTCACTTACTTAGTTATGCATAAAGATGCTCATCTAAGTTACAAGAGATACAAAGTTTTCTTTGTTTCAATGGCCATCCAAGGTACACAAGTACCAATGTACACAAACACACTGTTTTTGTATTTTTTTTTAATTTTTCCTTTTTATTTTTATTTTGAAAAAAAAATAAAAATAAAAAAAATAAACAACCAAACAAAAATAGACAAACAACATGAAGGTGTGAAAGAAAAATGCATATGCATGAAGGCATGAAAGAGGGGTGTAGATGCATGAAAGCATGATTCCAAAAGCAGATAAGAAATCAAGCAAAGAAAGTCCTATTTTAGATAGAAAGAATTAAAATAGAGGACAAACAGAAAAGACAATTTAGTCTTAGGCTACTTTCTCACCCATACAGCACGAGTCTTTAGCTGTGAAGATGAAAAGGCACGTGTCCTAGTATATCTACTAAAGGATATAGAAGAATTATAATTCTCTTGAAATTGAATTAAAAAGCTCAAGACTTTTAATAACTCTCCAAACAAAGGTGTAGATCCTTGAGAAGAAACTTGTGACCGTTTAGACATATGCTTTTGAGGATACAACTTAAAGCAATTAGGACAACTGTGTCCATAAACACCACAATGATGACGAACATTAGGTCTAACAAAGGATTTAGAATTAGCCAAATTAGTTTTGGATTTCATACCTTTATCACCTTTCTCAGATTGGGGCACAAAGACAGTCCTTGATCTAGAAGCCGTGGAAGATAAGGGGTCGGAGGAAATAGCATATCCTAGACAAATCTTATCAGAACTAGGCTTTTGATCACTCAATACCTCATTAAGCTTTGCACTAGACATCCTCTTTATTTGAGTTCTAGCTTGACCAAGCTCTACCTCAAGATTCTTGACTTTCTCTTCTAATGAAGCGTTCTCCACAATAAGAGTCTCAACTAACCTTGTAGTCTCATCTAGTTTGACTAACAAATCAGTTTTTTTAGTTTTTACCTTATTAAGCTCTTTTCTGCAAAGATGAGAAGTCTTTTTAGATTTTATAAATTCAGTGCATAGCTTATCATAAGCTTCTTAAAGGGTCATCTTGTTGGATACTTCATCATTAGAAGAATCCTCATTGCCATTAGCACTCTCCACAATCACCTTATTGGTTGAGGCAACAAAGGCCATAACGTGACTACATTCATCCACATACTCATCAGAAGAGTTGTTCTCAGTATCACTTCAAGTAGCAACCAATCCTTTATCTTTTGACTCCTTAGTCTTTTCCTTCATAAGATAGTTTGGGCACTCTATCCTCATATAACCAAAACCTTTGCATTCATGGCATTAAATGAAGGGTTTCTCATTCTTGCATTTCCTCGAGAATTTAGATTTCCTAGTAGGTTTGCCCTTATCCTTTTTCCTAAATTGAAGAAGCTTGATAATCTCATCAATTATGAGGGTTAGATCCTTATCTTTATCATCATCTTCATCTTCATCTTCAGAGTCCTCAATCTCTTCTTCTGTACCCTTAAGAGCCAAGTTTTTACTCTTTCCACCTTTTCCCATTAAGCCTAATCCCATCTCATAAGTTTGAAGGTTCCCTACAAGCTCAGTCAAAGGAATTTGATCAATGTCCTTCACTTCTTCAATGGCAGTGATCTTCGTATGGAATCTTTCAAGTAAGGACCTAAGGATTTTTCTAACAATTTTAGATTTTGCAATACATTCTCTAGGCTTGAAGGCGGAATTCACAATATCCTTGAGTTTGGCATAGAACTCATCAAATGTCTTATCCTCCTCCATCCTTATTTCTTTAAAACTACTAGTGAGTCTTTGAAACTTCATAGTCTTTACTACCTTGGTACCTTCATAGGTGGTTTTAAGAATGGTCCATGCTTCTTTGACAACTTCTATGAATGATATTTTTTTGAATTCCTCATTGGTACCCCACAAAACAAAGCATTCAAGGCCCTACTGTTGAAATTTTCCGCAATGATTGTTGCACCATCCTAATCCACCGGTGCTTCCTTTGGCTTAATTCAGGCAACTTCAACAGCTTGCCATACTTGTTCACTTAGAGCCTGCAAAAAAACTTTCATACGAATTTTCCAGTACGCATAATTAGTGCCATTAAATAGAGGAGGAATCAAAAGAGATTGTCCACGATCTATGACAACAGGGGTCAAGGATCACACTCAAGAAATTAATCCAATCAGAGTGTACCCACTCTGATACCACTTGTTAGGAAATTTAGACCCAGGTTGAAAGAATTAACAAGTTTAAATCCAAGTTTTTAATTAGATTTATTATGAATAAAAAATTTAAAAACAAACAAACATCAATATCATGTCAAAATCATGTAGCGAAAAAATAAATAAGACAAGATATGATGACCTAAAAAAACCAATGAAACAAACTAGTTTCACAGTAAAAAACCTAAGGAGAAATATTCTTGAAAAACAATTCATTATAGTAAAGAGAAGTTTCAGATCTAGTACAAAACTATTGTCCCTAGATTCTACAATCCCCGTAGATGAACTTATAACAGAGACTTTCTACCGCTTCAAAACCTCTAAACTCTTCAATATATGAATGTCACCCTTTTGCATAAATCCCAGTACGTGACTAATCAATAATACACGACTCCTAGTACGTGACTATCATACCAACTTGAAGAAGATGTTCGCTGTAAAGTTCTTCACTTCATCAATAATGAAGATCAAAAAGCACTTAGTTATAAAACCCTAAGGCGCAAAGACATAATAGCTTCTCTCAGAGAGAATAAGGTATCAATCACTTTTTGCATGTGTTCTCCTTGTATTATCTTATGTGACGGCATCTAAAATAAGCCTTATATATGTCTAGGGTTGTGAGAAAAGAAACTTTACACAAATACATAAGCATAGGCCGAAAATCAGATTTGAAAACTAATTTTCGTAATTCTTGATAGATACCTTGATAGATAGTATCTGTTGAGCCTCATTAAACCTCAATAGATAGCTATTTGTTGAGCAGCTGTCGAATTATCTGTCCGCAGCTGTCGAGCTATCTGTCCAGCTTTAGTGAACAACTTTTCTTCACTTGTTTCTTGGTCCAATCTTCATGGGTTTAATACTAAACTTGAACAACATGTTTCTTGAAGTATTAAACACATCCTAAATCTACCCAATTACAAGTAAAGTGCATTTTGTCCAAAGATTAGCCAATTACATAAAATAGTGACATATGCTCCTAACAAATGAATCACATATGTCCTAACACATTGATCTCCAAGCTCGAGGAAACTCCATTGGTGTCTCACCACATAAGAAATCTTGGAAACTTAGAATTGTTCATGTGTAAAGAGAAGTTTCCAGCAGCAGGGCCATTCCATGTCTTTTCCTTAAATTACAATAAGTCTGTAGCATTAAATTAACTAACAAACGAAGTATTTTCCATAGAATTGTTGATGTGAAAAGGGAAGTTTTGAGGGCTTATCCATGTCTTTTGCTTCTGATTCTTCTTTCCATTTGTCAAGTAGGGCCACCATTTTATTACTTAACTTTTTTTTCCCCCTCAAATGAAAGACTCATTCAGAAACATCATGGAAACTATGGTGAAGTATGACACATTCAAAGCCATTTGGCCTCACTGTATTTTTGTCTCTGTTCACTTCTCCCACTCAGAGAATCACTTGCAAAAAGAAGATGGACTTCCTTGTATGTCTCAAGTAGAGCAACAGTCGTAGAAAAGCATGAATTTTGGGTTGGATGTATTTCAGATGTTAGATATGAAATAAATATGAGTCGGGATCATGTACTGACAGATATGAATGAGTTCTAATAATAGCCTATATTCTACTCCCAATCTGAAATTTGATTTTTTTTTTGTTCTACGTTGTGTACCCACGGTGTCCAAACTCTGAAGCCAGTTCTGCCATATTTGTACTAAAATACTATTACTGGTTTTTTTTTTTTTTTTTTTTAATTCAATAATTACAATGGAAGATGGAAACTTAGACTTTAGATGTTTTTATTTAAAATACCAAAAAATTCTAGTTGAGTGACAAGACTCTTGACACTTCTATTAATTATACAAAACTCTCTTATATTTGTCTATATAAAAAGTAATCAGTTGTACAGTGTTCAACACATCAGTATATAGAGAATTCATTCTAAACCTTAACAATAGTAATCAAATCTATATGAAATTTCCAAAACATTAATCTCAAACATCCCTAATTAATCCTCAACCCGTCATATGCCTTTCGACTTTTTTTGGACTCCAGATATTCTGCTGGCGGGCATGCCAGAGGCATGTCAATAAACATTGATCAAGATCCACCAAAACCAACTCTGGATTCAATGAAGATTTAAATTATAAGACAGACCATGAATTACGTTAAGCTCCAAAATGTTCAGCATACAAATCGCATATATATAATCTTATTTTTAAAATAATACTTACTTTTTTTTAGAATCTTAAAATAATACTTACAATTATCTTATTTCAAAACTTTAAAATATTGGGGAATAAACAGAATATGGGTTCAAAACCATTCAACTTTATTTTATTTTATTTTTTGTTTACAGGGAGATTTGAAACCAAGATTTCTATACGAGTCACGCCTTAGAAGCTACCTAATGTGGGGCCCCCGGTTAGGTAAAGTGATTGGTGGAAAGATATGTGAGACTTCATTCAACAATATGACTCTACCTCAATTCATGGTTTGTCAAGCCAGGATCAAAACGAAAAGAAGGGGATAAAAGAGTGCTACAACGAGTCTTGATGAAAACAACAGGTCCATTATAATATTCAAAAGATGATACAAAATTTTGTATCTTCCCAAGGTTCCCTTATACCATTTTATAGTAAAAGGCCACCTACTACTACAGTAGACTTGGAGAAAACAATATAATAACAATGATTTATGTTAAATAAAACTCTATAATATAACAACAATGATATTCGAATAATGTGTCTTCCTTATAAAATGTCCCTACATCATGTAGGCTTAATCTCATTGTTTTAGATGGTGTAATTTTTCTCATTTATAACGTCCATTCAAGTTTGGATGGAAGAACCCCCATCTAAGCTGATTCATCGAATTAATTTTTTCTTAAAAAATTAATAATAAAATACATAATAATAATAATAATACCAAATTTCAAGTTTCTCACTAATTCATTGGTACCCTTTTAAAAACTTAATAATAAAAAAGTAAAAAAGATTGGGTTCGGTATGTTACTTTGTTTCGTAGATAGTTACTTCTTAGCAGAAAATTATTTCAGTCAAAGGCTTCTTACTTTCTTACTTTTTCTTTTGAGAAAAATGAATTATTTTGATTGTGCGCGCATTCACTCAATAGCTTTTTATTTCTTTTTTTAAAAGCTATCGTCACGAAGCATGTTCAAATCTTTCATATCTATATAAAAGCAAACATATATGTACTAATATATTTTCCTTAGAATTGTTTGTGTGAAAAGGGAAGTTTCCAGTACGGCAGTTCCATGTCTTTTCCTTTTCTTTTCTCTCTCCTAATGCTGCTTTTTTTTCCTTGAAAATTATTAAAAGTAAGAACAAGTAGGACCTATGCTTGCATAATGGAGATGGGTAGAATAAGCTGGCCGCTAAAAATTGCAGAAAGAAGATGGATTTATTTCTATTTCTAAACTAGGAGGGCCACCACTCACCGAAAAACACCATTATTTAAAGTAGTAGGAGACGTGGCAAAATGGTTGGGTCAGGTTGGGTTGGGTCAATCGAGTTGTAGGTCGGGGCGGGTCAGGTCGGGTTGACCCGTATTTTTCAAACAATTTTTTTTTTCAATTACAAAAATAAATTAATGACAACCTATTTAGAGAGAATGAATAAAATCAATTAAACAAATGAATTGCATTTAATGCCACTTGTTAATATCTTCTAATTCTGACAGTTTTGACTTTTGAGCATAACAAAAATTATTTATAGTCATAAATTCATGATGGAAAAAGTTTTCAATGTTAATAGTTCATTATCAAAATGCATATAATTACAAGTTTACAATTTCAAAAAGAGATAAATCTTAAAACAAACAAAACAAGTAAGCCAACAAAGACTCAAAGTAGCAAGTTATCGGTCTTTTTAAGTGCACATGTTCATGTTGCTTTTAAAATAATAGTGAAGTTAGATTACTTAGAAAGATAAACTAAACAAAAAAAGATTTAAAACTAAACATAACATATTAAGTAAAGAAGAATAAGTAAATATTTTATAAGAATTACACCTCAATCTCAATCTACTTAACGTTGGTAACAAATTTAGCACTACAAATATTTGCATCTACAATACAATATTTTAATATAACTTAATGTGCCATGAAAGCAAGACTGGTCTAAAGATTTAAAGATTGAAAGAACTAAGAAGAGAAGATAAAAATAAATAAATAAATAAATAAAAAAAGAGTAGAGGCACAGTCACAAAGAGAAAAGAGTAGTGGGTAGAGGCGGAGAAAAGCTGAAAGTGTAGAGGTAGAGAGGCGCAAGCTTGAAACTGAAAAAGTGTGGAAGTGTGAAAAGAAAAGAATGACAAAAGAGGCTTTACCGCTTTGGCCCTTGTGGATGTGGTTGTCACGTTTTGTTTCACTCTTTCATGTTTGTGAATCACAATTTTGGCTTTGGACTGCAGCTAAGCTAGTCAATTGAATTAGATTTTTTTTTTCTTTTTTTTTAATGGTTGTGTTGTCTAAGTCTTGTCTCACTCTCATGTCATGTCTGTGGAGGCAGAGCTAAAGCTTTATTGGTTGTGATTCGTGAAGCCCTCATCAAATAGTCAAATTGCATGTGAAAAGCTATTGTCTTGTCTTGTAATTTACTAATTTATTGACTATTGCCTATTGGTTTGGTTTTGCCGTTCTGGTGCTTTGTGCTTTATGCACTTAGTATCATGATGTAGTTTAAATATTTTTGTAGGAAATTTTTTTTAACTAGTTGGGTTACTGGTTATTCAGGACGGGTCGGGTTGACCCGTAAAAAAATCGGGTCGGGTCACGGTTCAACCCGTTTTTGCTTTTTTGGGTCGGGTCAGAATTTTCTGACCTGTTTTGCCATGTCTAAGTAGGACCACCACGTAGCCAAAGAAGAATAAAAGATGGACTTCACACTGGACGTGTCGTGTTCTTTTTCTTTTTCTTTTTTTCTTTTCTTCCAATAAATTGGTTTTTAAAAAAAATGTCAATAATGGGTTCAAAAAAGATCTGGTAACAATTTGATACCTAGATTTTCTTGTGAAATTATTGGTCCTGTAGCACTATTCTTTTTCTTTTTTTTTTTTCTAAATAATACTTTTAGAAATATACATAGAAATGAGAACACAGGTCCTACCCAATTACAAAGACAGCCCACAAGACTAAAGTTTAGGCCATTCTATTCAACTCTCCTTAGAATTGATAGTGTCCAAAAGAAAGGAAAAAAAGGGGAAGAAATATCATCTAAGATCCAAGCCTTCTTAAAATCTCAGGTTCGGGTTACTGGTGACTCAACATGGGTTGTGCAGCTTTCAATGTCTAAATCTGTTGAGCAGGGCTATGGTATCATGATCGTGATTATCAACTATATTTTTAAGGCAGGGACAACCATTTATCACTCTTCAAATCAAACACATAACAGCTCATTCCGTCACAAACTAGAGAACAAAAGTTTTTTACCAAACGAGGTATTTTAAGTAGAATTTTTCATGTGAAGGGAAGTTTCGAGGGCTTATCTATGACTTTTCCTTCTGATTCTTCTTTCCATTTGTCAAGAAGGACCACCATTTTATTACTTAATTTTTTTTCCCTCAAATGAAAGACTCATTCAGAAGGATCATGGAAACCATGGTGAAGTATGACACATGCAAAGCCATTTGGTCTCACTGTATTTTTGTCTCTGTTCACCCACTCAGAGTAGCACTTTTTTTTTTTTTTTTTTGCTAAACGCCACTCAGAGTAGCACTTGCCAAAGAAGATGGACTTCCTTGTATGTCTCAAGTAGAGCAATAGTCGTAGAAAAGCATGAATTTTGGATTGGATGTATTTCAGATGTTAGATGTGAAATAAATATGAGTCGGGATTGTGTACTGACAGTTATGAATGAGTTCTGAATAATAGCCTATCTTCTATAGCCAATCTGATTTTTTTTTTTTTTTTTGGTTCTACTTAGTAAATGGTGATATTTTCTACCTCAAGAAATCTAGTACATTTTAGGAGTTTTTTATTTTGGAGTTCAACTTTTATTTATTTATATATTTATTTAGTGTACCCAAGGAGTCCAAACTCCGAAGCCAGTTCTACCATATTTGATTTGTACTAAACTCCTATTATTGTTTTTTTTTTTGTTGATAAATTCAACCATTACAATGGAGAACGGAACTTGAACTCTAGATATTTTTATTAAAAACACTAGAAGGTTCTAGTTGATCGACAAAGCTCTTGACACTCCTATTAATTATACAAAACACTCTTATATTTGTTTATATAAAAAATAATTAGTCGTACGGTGTTCAACACATTAGAATATAGAGAATTGATTCTCAATTTTAACAATAGTAATCAAATCTATATGAAATTTCCAAAACATTAATCTCAACATCCCTAATTAATCCTCACCCAGTCATATGCCTTTTGATTTTTTTGGACTCCAGATATTATGCTGGCGGCCATGCCTGAGGCATGTCAATAAACATTGATCAAGATCCACTAAAACCAACTCGATTCAATGAAGATTTAAATTATAAGACAGACCATGAATTACATTAAGCTCCAAAATGTTCAGCATACAAATGGCATATATATATATAACCTTATTTTTAAAATAATATTTACAATTATCTTATTTCAAAACTTTAAAATATTGAGGAATAAACGGAATATGGGTTCAACCATTCAACTTTATTTTATTTTATTTTTTGTTTATAGGAAGATTTGAAACTAAGAGTCACAACTTAAAAGCTACCTAATGTTGGGCAGGTAGGGCCCCCGGCTAAGCAAGAATGATTAGTGGAAGGACATGTGAGACTTCATTCAACAATATGATTCTGCCTCAATTCATGGTTTGTCAAGCCAGGATCAAAACGAAAAGAAGGGGATAAAAGAGTGCTACAACAAGTCTTGATGAAAACAACAGGTCCATTACAATATTCAAAAGATGATACAAAATTTTGTATCTTCCCAAGGTTCTCTTATACCCTTTTATAGTAAAAGACCACCAATTACTACTGTAGCCATGGAGAAAAAAAATATAATAACAATGATTTAAGTTAAATAAAACTCTCATAAAAACCCCCCATTTTCCATCCTCAAAAAAAAAAAAAGTTAAATAAAACTCTATAATATAACAGCCATGATATTCGAAGAATGCGTCTTCCTTATAAAATGTCCCCATATCATGTAGGCTCAATCTCATTATTTTAGATGGCATAACTTTTCTCATTTATAGCGTCCATTTAAGTTTGGATGGAAGAACTCCCATTTGAGCTAATTTATCGAATTACCTTCTTCTTAAAAAATTAATAATAATAATAATAATAATAATAATACCAAATTTCAAGGTTTTCACTAATTCATTGATACCCACTTAAAAACTTAATAATAAAAAAGTAAAAAAACATAATAATAATACCACCAAATTTCAAGGTTTTTGCTCGGCTTGATTTTGAAATTTTTGTATATTTGGTAAATCAATATACCACTAGAAATCTTAATTTTTAACATAAGAATTTAAATAAAATTCTATTAACCTACACTTTCACGGGGCCATGAACAAAAACAAGATAAGACTCAAGAGATAAGCATTTTTTATTCAAAAGCAACTAAGAAATTTTTTTATTGGCAACCTAAACCTAAAGTCGCACAATTAAAAGTTGGAAATAAGAATTGGACTTCCACTCCATTCGATGGTTTAACCCACTAGTGCTATATTATTTTTAAATCTTTTAATCCAACATATATTTAAATAATTATTAGGTTTAAAAGTGGGTGAAAGCAAAAGCCTCTTAATTTTTAAGGCACATGCTATCATAGATTGTCCTTGGTACAAACTAATCAGATTTAAAAAAAAAAAAAAAAAAAAAAAAAAAAAAAAAAAAAAAAAAGAAGGAATCACGAGAAAAAGGACAAATAGGAAAACACCGGTTTGCTTAATTAACAATATATCAGCTTATTAACAAATCTGCAAGTAGCAGAAAAAATATGTTCTTGATAAGGCTGGAAAAACATATTATTTTAAATAATTCTTTGTCTTCATTATTAGAAATCACAAAATTGATGACCATTAAGAAAGTCTTTGAAAAAAATTTATTGTTTGATATGAACAATGATTATTCAACCACCTAAATAAATAAATGGTATGACCTCTATCATCTATTCATCTTAAAATTATCAACTATTAATATGGTATCGGAATAGAATATTCTTTGAAAAATAAGTATTTTTTCCTGAATAAAGTTAGGTTATGTTTGTTTAATAGAAAGTTCCTTCGAAATAATAGAAAATGACTTCAATGAAAGACTTCTTTTGGTTTGTTTTTTGAAAATTACTTGTTTTTATTGATGGGCATAGTAGTATATAAACAAAAAAAATTCCACCTTTTTTTTGGATTGAAAATTTTCTGCTTTTTGAAAATTAAACATAAAAAATAAAAAAAATAAAAACCTACGTTTATAACATTTTCACAATAAATTCTAAATGGTAGGTTGTTACTAGTTTTAATTTAAACCCACCACTGAGATACTTTCTTGCCCACCAATTATAAGTATTACCTGCCGCCTACGATTTGTTGTGAAAATATTGTGGATATAGCAATTCTTTTTAAATATTGATTTTGCTAGTTAATATTGAAGAGGTGATCAATGAAGGAGACTGAATGTAAGTATCAACTAATAAGAGTAGACATCATAGAGTCATAATTGCCTGTGAATGTATATTTTCATGGTCCATACTAAACTAAATTAAGTGAGACTCAGCAAGAATCAGTCAGGTGTTTATCTACCAAAGAGTATGTCTAAATTCACCACTGGCCTATATATATAGACAAGTGGTTTTTCTCCGCCTTCCACAAGAAAATCTCTATATCACTCCTTTCTGCTTTCTTTGGTTTGAATCTTTGAATGTTTTAAATCAAACATTTGACAACTTATTCCATTGCACATAATAGATAGCACAATATTCATTTGCCCAAATTGGAGTAGCTCTTCTAATCTTCCTTATTACCAAAATCCATATTTATCTTACGTTAGAGCATCTCCAGCGGTAGAGGCATCCACATATATTAGCTAAATTTTGGAGAATATGTGCTATGTTAGTGCTCTAGCAGACTCGGCAAACTTAGTTTTTTGTTTTTTTTTTGGTTCATGAATAGTAGACCATCAAGTCTGATGGGCTACTGTTCATTCTTCAAATTCTTATTTTCTGTTATAATAATTAAGTGTTGGGTAAAAAAATGTTGGAAGATGTGTAGCCGTTAAAAAAGAATAAATAATAAATGAAGAAATAATATTTAAATGAGACAGAGAATGTGATAGAGAGTTTGTTGGAAAGTGTATTTGAAAAGTGGATAGGCAAAAACTAAATATCACTATTCATTAGTTAAACAGTACAAAAATTTGACTATTCTGCTGGAGATGCTCTTACAATGTAAATGGGGAGGTTCAAAAGTTCAGAAGTAAGCCGTGTCCTGGATGAGTCATCCGCAGGTGCAACACCATCACCTTCATGGGCTCAGCCCTGTGGTCCAACCCATTCCTCAAAATTCTCCTTCATGGGCTCATACAATAAGCCCACGAGCACGTGTTCTTTCAACGACTTAATGCCTTTTGTCAATATCGTAAGGTTAGAACTTAGAACTTATTATAAGTGGGAATTAGTACACTTCATAGGCTTGTCTATTTGACTAGAACCATATCTATGTAGTCCAATTTGCTTGTAAACAAACATAAGTTGAAATTATTCACCTCAGGAGGACCAAATCTCATGTGAGGCTCAGTTTTTTTTTTTTTTTTTACTGGTCTAGTTTGAATTCTTGCAACACTCTGTAGTGCTAACATTGGCAAAATCATCCTGATCTTAGTTCTGATTATTTTATGTGATCAATGTGGGCATCATTCATATATAATCATTTTAATTTTGAAGAGTTGATTAGTAGTGGTAACTAAAGATTAGCTATCAACTAGATTTAGGTTTGAGGGCAATTCGGGGGGGGGGGGGGGGGGGGTGGGGACTCAAATTCACCTATAATTAAAGATTCTCAAATCATTATTCCCAAGCCTTTAATGTAAAACCAAATGTGATTTCCAAAACCATTTTCCCTAAACCAAAATAATAATAATAATAATAATAATAATAATAATAACATTAAATTTCAAAATAAGAAAAAGGGCCCCCATCTTCTCACAAAAATATTTGCAGCAAGCTGAAGATTGGCTCCCAAACAACCATTTTGCTTTTCTTGGTGCAAGTAATATTTGAGTAAAAATTTAAGAACAGTGCAAAGTAGTTTTCTTGCAAACTAAAACCATCTCAACCAAATTCACACTAGTAGAGCACCCCCAGAAACAAAAGATGCCTCTAAAAGTTATGCATTGAGCTTCAATGTATAAATTTATCTGTTAAGAAGTGTCATCAATAACGGAAGCATTGAAACTTATTTGTTGTGTAACCAAATGATAGTGAGTTTATTCGAAATAGAAATAAAAATAATTAAAAAAAAAAAAAAGAGTAGAAAAGACAATTGCACAGGGAACACAATAATTTACGTGGTTCGGCCATAGGCCTACATCCACGAGCAACGTTGAGGAGAAAGTTTCACTAAAAAAATATGGAGATTACAAAGATAGTACAAAGACGCTATCACAAAACCCAAACACCAAAACACCCAAAGAGCACTCTCACCATAAGCACATGACAAAAGAAACCTAAAATTTCTCTCACAACAATTAGCAAGACCAATATATAATAGCTTAGGTTTGCTACATGAAGCAATAAGGTCCACTAATATTTGTGTGGAGCACAAGTGACAAGGTGCACACTATCCGAAACCAAGTACATGACAACATTGCTTAAACAATATCAAGCCAGCAACTCAACATTCATCATCATTGATTATACTGTTAAATCAATGAAACCATTCATCACAGTAGTAATAAGGCATCACTCTTTAAATCAAACATTTGATAGCTCATTCCATTAGAGAAGCTCTTCTAGTCCTCATTTCCTAAATCCACAATATCTTACATTAAAAGCATGACAGTAGATGATCTACATGACTTACGCTAATGTACAGAACTGTATCAAAAGAGATATCCCAATCATTGTCAGTCAAGTAAAATATAGTACGGACCAAAAAAATAAAGTTGAATGATAACAGTAAATAACAAGACAATTCTTAATTACCGTTATTTCTGCAAATGAAAGCATCACCATAGTTAACTTTCAACTGGCCTCTGACACTTTCTTAAATTTGAACCACTGCTATGTCCATATACCCATCCAGACATGTAAGAATACCTGCGCATAAAGATTAAGAGGCATCATAAACTCTTGTAAATATATGTTTTCATAGTCCATACCGAAAAAAATGTAGTGGGGTGCAGCAGATATCATTCAGATGCTTATCTAGAAAGAGTAATTCTAAAATTCACCACTCCTCTTTTATAGCCAAGTAGTATTTCTTGGCCTTCAAAAGATGAACTCTATCTTAAAAGACTGGCCAGAAATTCAGTTTCACCCTTTCCCCCTTCCTTTGGTTTGTATATTGACAGGAAGAAAAATTCAATGGAGAAAATATGAGAGGGAAAATGTCCCATATATAAATATCACCTATATCTAGATATCATGATTTTTGCCAAGTAATGTTGTCCAAAGTACTTGATCCACATTTAGGAATCTATTGAACTATATTAGCCGTCATGTCATTATTTTATTTCTATAATTTCTTTAAAAAATATGTATAGAAATATTAATGTTTTTTTTTATTTTTATTTTTTTGATGAAAAAGTATTAATGTTTACAATAATACATTATGCATTTACTTACTTTTCAATACCATAACTATACATATTCTTGAATTTAAATGTAATTTATAATAATAATAAAAAATACATGTAATACAAATACTTTGGGCAGAGACATCAATTATTTATTTTAGTTTATACTCGCCAAAAAAAAAAAAAAAAAATCTCATTCTTCCTCTATAATCATATCTGTATGCTAATGTAGTATTCAATGCCAGGTTGAAGGGTCTAGTTCCAGTCCTACTTAGAGAACTATATGTCATTTTCATCAACTTCTAGAGATATAGATAATAAAGCCCTTAACAAAGATTGTTATTTTCCTGTCTTTTTCTTTTTGTATAATATTACATGCAAGTGGTTTTTATGATGTGTTTTTTGTAGTGTAGCAACTTTCTCTACATGATACCAAATTCAACTTGAATAAAACCTTCAATGGACACATAGAATCACAAATGCATGCATAATAAGTAAGTTTAAAATATGAATTTGATAACAAATCTAATTGGTGTTAACTTCAACAACAAACCACTTCCATCATATTGTAATATATTACTTATCATAAATTATGAGGTTTGACATCACTTTATTATTATGATTATTATTAATTTTTTGAGTTATATTTACAAATTACAGTTCGGCATTCAGTCCAATTTAGTCCTCTTTGGTCAATTTCAGTCTACTTTGATCAACTTCAGTCCAATTTGGTCCATTCAGTCTATTTTGGTCACCTTTAGTATATTTACTTAGAATGGGAAAAAACAGGATTAGGTCAAGAGTACTATTAATTATTTGAGTAATATCAATTTTAATTATATGATAAGTTTTGATTATCATGATAATTTTTTTAAGATAATGAGAAATTTGAATAATAAATTTGAAATTTATAAATTTTAGTTGTACCAAAAGAAATTAGGAAAATATAATGTATAAAAACAATAGATAGAAGAACATGGATCACTTCAAAAAAGAATAATATCAATCCAAAATACCAAAAATTATAAAATTATATATTTGTAAAAATAGAGAGATAGAAATTGTTTAATTTTTAGGGAGAACAAATTATCTACAATAAAATTTTGTGAATAAATTATACATTATACCATAAATAACTATATATTTCCACATATCGCGCGAACCTACTACTAGTTGCTAATAAAATTTATCAAACAATGAGTAGTCAACATATGTACACTATATTGCAGGTTATGGAATTTAGATAAAAGGAAGAGAGCTCTATATATGCACTATGTAACCAATGATGGTTGTGTTAGAAAGAAAATTAATAACAGGGATATCCCATAAATTTAAATCAATCATGCATTAAAAATCATTCTTCTATTAAAGCTCAAAATTATTATCAGTTTGCAAAATGAAGGTCATACCAGTAATGGCAAAAAAATCATTTAGAAAAAGGCAGCCAATCCCTTTCCAAAGGACAGGAGCTGAACACAATTGAAATTTTTATGAGACAGCTAATGCTTATAACCATATCATTGGATCTTAACACAACTTGGCTTTTTGGAAGATATTTATGAAAAAAGAAGAGTAATATATAACTTGGACAAACCTATATGAACTCAAAATGGGAAATTGAAAGATCATTAGCATTTGTTGTTTTGTAAGGCAATGTGCCACTTCCACCATAGCTAGATTCTATAGCTTCTTGCATATGTATACCTCATGTAGAAATGAAAGTTTGCCAGTTACCACGTAAGATAGTTTATTTGATTCAATTATGCTCAAATATGTTCCTGTAGTGAGTTGAAAAAATGAAGCAAAGATTTGAGATTAAGCCATCCACGCGATAGCTATTTTTTTTCGTAATGACATGTTATTGACTAGAGAAAAGACCGATTCTTATACTTTTCCTTTTATATGACAAAAGATTTTCTCCCATGTGAGATATTTCAATTGTGTTGTTGGTAACAAACTGAAGTGTGGTGAAAGGGTTCAAGATGCATTAGGATTAACAAAATCAAAGCTCCAAGTACTACTAGGACCTTGGACAACCATTCTAAAGCTAGATCTATGATAAATAAGCAACTATTTTGAAAATGACAAAAAACTAAAAGTTTGATTGAAACTTTTTATCTGTACAAGATTTGTAAAATACCAGTCATGTGCTTGTAGTTGTATTATAATGTTTTTTTAGGAAAATGAAGCAAACATAAGTGTAAAGAATTATTAAAAAAAAACTGAGTTTCACATGCATTATGCCATGTTGAAGAGAATAAAGTCTCAGCAAAACAAAGTACCTGAACATGTTTCCCGCACCAATGAATTTCCACACTTCTCCAAAATGAAAAGTAACAATAGCCCTGCAGAGATAATATGCCCCAATGTGATGAATGACTTAGTAAGAATGATTATATTAGAAATGAAATCCATGATCGCTGATGAATAGTATATATTTATTAGACATCAAGTTTGGAGGGACTGATCACTTGCATTTTATGATATCTCTATCATTTGAATAAGAGCAATCCAGGGATACTAGGAAGCGTTTCCCTTGGCATATCCTTCTTTTAAATAAGGGAGAAAAAAAATCAGCAGCATATTGTAAGGGAGCAAATCAGCTTCTTGAAATCGTAAGTACTTTGTGCAGCAGTTGAAGAGAATTTTCCTTTTTCTTTTTCTTTTTCTGGGACAAAACATGAGGGCCTTCTGTTAAATATAAAACTTATTTAAATGTCAAAAATGCTAAAAAGATGTTTAACACTACTTAATTAACTTAGAAAGCCTTATACTACAACAACAATTACTCTAAATGATTTTCTAATTTCAGGAAAAATGCAAAACACATCATCCACTAACAAATATGAAAGATTTAGGAGAGCTTACTGCATCTAACATATATGGCCATATATTAATGAGCCAAAATTTTGGAAGTCAATAAAAAGTGTGATTTGGTTGATTCAAAGGTGTGCTCAAAACAATCATGAGAAGACCCAAATAGAGGCCTGTATCTTCAAGGCTCTTGTTATTTTTTGCTAGGGACTATGATTGACAGTTTCAGGAGCTATCAATGGTATGAAAGAGCTAGCATGATAGGTCATAGTAGCACAAAGTTGGAGTAATTAATTGTCTAATGTTTCAAAAAGTGTGACACAAGTTGGTCCATTCTCTGTTAACATCCTTAATAACCGAAGACATTGAGCTCATTGACAAGAATAAGAAGTTACCCATGCTTGGAGCATGTACTGCACCTTGCCTTTTTCTAAATCATGACAGAAGTCATCAGAATCTCTCAACACCATGGTAGTTCAACCTACATAAGTCAAAACTGATCATAGGTGAATAAACTTACAGAAATTTGGATTAAGAGTTACAAAACCAAATTGTACACAAAATATTGAATTGCCAATCATTTACAGTTGGAGACAGATCCATACCCTATATGCAAGCAATTAGGAACTACCTCTGAACATTTGCATCCATCATCTAGAGTATCCAGTATAATGCTCACCTATTTGGTAAGACAATAATATATAAATTACAAGAAGAAAATACCACTTTTTACCCATTATTGTTTCTGGCTATCTTTCCTAAAGAGAAAGTCATCAGCTTTTCCCCTATATTTCTCAAATTTGGTGAACAGTTTAGGATACTGAAATAAGATTTAGCTCTAAAATGGTAGATCTGTAAAATATCTTTGACACTGGAAAAGAATTTCTGTGAGATCTGAAACTACCAGTGGCCAGCTCTTGAATTGCCAGGTGCTGCATGTGGTTCACTTTGTGACAATCTTCAAATTTGTAGTCCTACATTCAGCATTTCTTCCATAAGTTCCAAATATACCCCAATGGTGAACCTTCAAGATTACTATAAATATTTTTTTTTATAAAGTATTAATGACAGAACAAGAGAATAAGAAATATGGCAATTGACAAAATAGGGAACAACTAGAACTAGTCTATTTCAAAGAAAAATATTAGAGAAATATCTATTTAGATTAATTTGAGCTTAGAAAAGGAATCAAAAGTTTATCTGGATATTTGGAACAGGGGCAACCTTGGTCCACTTTGTGCTTAAGTAAATCTCTAATTTGGAAATGTAGGATAGCTTACTTGCGGATGTACACCCCTAATTGAGAGTGAAGGATATCCAGCATCTGTAAATAGTATACAAACAACTAATTTAATAAAAAGGATACAAAAAAGTAAGTGGAACAAAGGAAGGAAGCTTAGTAGGTTCTTTTTGTTGGAAGAACAAAATGGGAAGAGAAGAAGAGATTGAGACAACTCACAAATTTTAATGAAATAATTGCATTGATTGAACTTTATTGTGATCCTTGCACTCAACCTATCTTCTACCACTGGAACACTCTTGCTCCTTCCAACTTCCCTTCAAATAAAAGTAAAAAAATCAAGCTTTGATTGTATTCTAAGCCTTTGCAAGGATATATGTGGAAATAAATCCTCAACTACTCTGGGAAAGTTCAACTTGGCTTTCCGTAGAAAGGGATTATACCTCTTGCTTTGCTAGTAGATGGTAGGACTTCTAACACCTGAACTTCAGTTCTTGAAGATATGAAAAGTTACCCACCACTATTGAAAGGTTCCAACTCCAACAAAACCAAATTTAAATCCTCCAACTAAAGACATACTGTTTCAAAGTTGGGTGAACAGTCCAGGATACAGAAAGAAGACTAGGCTCTAAAATGGGTGATTTGTAAAAATATCTTTGACATTGGAAAACAATCCTCTATGACATCAGAAACTAATATCGGCCAGCTCTGAATTGCCCAGCGGTACCTGAGGATTACAAACTTTTACAATAATGTTTGAATGAAATAATATCACCACTAGTAAACTACATATATTAGAATACCAAGGTTTAATAATCTTTTATTAAATAAAATTAAAAAAATCAAGGTTGAAAAAGCTGCAAAGATATCTAAACATACAAATTCAACTTAAAATTTTGCAGGTCATGGAATCTTATATCAGTTTGGGGAAAGAAAAGGAAAAATTTTCCCATCCTTATTAAGTTCAGAAGGAGGTATCATATTCATTTTTTCCCTTTTGGATTTCATCAAGAACATGTTATGGTCAATTCCTATCCCTCTACACTTTTTAGGAAATATACTAAATGTTGATTTGGGAGATTCCACGTGTGTGACTTGAGAGTGGATTATTTAATTGATTTTTCCTCCATCTGAACACAATAGATATGCCATCCCCATGCCTAAACATCAAAGTAAAAGTAAGGGGAAAACTAAGAGTGAAAGTAAGAATTTGGGGAAATTATAATCCTAGGTTAATAGGTTGATTTAAATTAAATGAGATATCAGAGAAAAGAAGAGGAGAGGATATTAGGTACCGTATTGAATACACTTAACTGCTCCTCCGTCCTGGACCAATCTACGCTGCTACTCTTTGATAAATTTCTTGGGAATGGATTGAAATTCCATAAGTTTTCCAGCACTTGCGAACTTCCGTTAGCTTCAAAAACAAAAGTAAGAAAAGGAAGGAATTGGGGGAATTAGGAATATAATTAATCATGGGCTGATTTAAATGAAAGCGTTAGAGAAAAAAAGAGACGAGGATTTGAGGTATGACTGTATGAGTAAACTTACCGCTCATCTCTTTCCATAATAATTTATAGCATCTTCAAATATCATTACCGTCGATGGTGATTAATGGAATATGGGCAATGTTTGACCACTCTGCACCAGTGCCCTTCGCACATCTTTCCTTTAATTTGGGGCAATTAGAAATCTGTAGAATCGTTAATTTGGTGAGGCGTTGGATTGTGGCCATATACATTAAGTTCTCGCAGCAAAAAATATCCAGGTTTTGAAGAGAAAAAAGGTTGCCCAACCACTCAGGTAGAGCTTCCATTCTATCAAATTTAGCTATCCACAGAGTTCTAAGTGCAGTGAAGCATTGAATATCATCTGGGAGAGATTGGAGTTTATCCCACCCATACAAGTATAGTTTTTCAAGGGATGCGTACAAGTGTTGGATGGAAGTTGAACTGAGACTGGGGAAAGCATCCAGCTCCTCACAAAACCCACCGATCTCCAAAGACTCTAAGCACGTGAGGCAGTCTAACTCCTCTGGCAGATGGGTCAAATTTTGGCAACGCATAATTCTTAATTCGGTAAGAGAATGCAGTTGTCGTAGATTTGGAATTGATTTCAAATTAGAACAATCGCTGATTTCTAATCCGGTAAGAGAATGTAATTCACCTAGATCTGGAATTGATATCAGATTAGGACAGTATTTTATATGCAACTCTGAAAGAGATGTACAGGATTGCAGCCCCGTTGGTAGAACTTCATCAACACACGATATCCCCAGATTTCGAAGAAGAGACCCCACGCCTTGTAGACTTGGAAAGGACCTCAAATTTGGACAACCAATTACTTCAAATTTCTCAAGAGAACGAAGGGTGTGTAGTGCGATTGGTAAATCACTCAATTTATGACATCCAATTATTCTGATTGATCGAAGATAGGTACAAAAGACCCAGACATTTTGATGTGATGAGATGGACACCAATTCATCACAACCCCATATTGTTAGATACGTGAGACCAGAATTATTTTGTGGTAACTGATCTGACAGACAAGCAAGTTCTGATACGCTTGTTATATTAAGGGTTGTGAGTGTGGTAAGCCTGCTGGTAATGTTTTCGAATACCGTGCTCCTAATACGAGAAATAACTAATTTCTGAAGAGACGGAAAATGACATGGAGCACTTATTAGTTTCTTGCAATCCAAGAGGGTCAACTCCTCAAGGCAAGGAAACACTGTTCTTCTTGTTGTTGTTGGCTCCATTGGGTCCTTCCATTCCATTAGATTGGGCATCCTCTCCAAAACAAGTCTTTTCAAAGCTGGGAAGACCACATTGCTGCCAACTCCACTATTACTTGATCCCTCAGCACTGTAACTGCTGTAAAATTCTGCTCCTATACATTTCAAGTTATCCATTCCATTTATCTTAAGAACCTTGAGACAAGGTAGTTGCCCAAGTGAAGGAATTCTTTTGCACTTGTTACAATTTTCTAAGCGGATTTCCAACAAATGGTCAAAAAGTAACAAATCACCACTACTGTTTTCACGCATTAATAACCATGAAGGGAACTTCTCACTCCCAAAGTTTACAATCTCTAAGCTTTTCAAATTTGGGTGAGGCTGAAGGCCTTCCAATACATCCTCATCATTGTTGCTTTCTCTTTCACTACTCCAATGAAATCCTAACTTGTGTACTCTTATCTTTCTTGCTAAATTTGCAATTTTGGCTTCTTTTTTATCTTTCACATGCTCTAGATTATCAATTCTTAATTCTCCTTGGAGTTGGCTTAAGCATCCTAGTTCTTCAATTCGATAACCAGTGTCTTGATTGATGACAAAAAAAGGCAATGTTTGAAGGCAAGTCAATCGCCCCATATTAATTGGCAATTGCTCTATGTATTGACGATCAATATCAAGATGTCTCAAGCTAATCAAATTTTGTAGATCTTTTGGAAGCTCTTTAAGACAAGGGCAATAGTCAATTCTTAGAGTTTGCAAGTTATAGAGCTTGGTGAGAGATTTGGGTAATGCTTTGACACTGGTCCTCCTAATGCGAAGAAGTCTTAAATGTATCAAATTACAAATTGACTCAGGCAACTCTTTTATACATGGCCCAGAAAACGATAGACCACGTAGGCATTTAAAGTCCAATAACTTGTCACCAAGATTAGCACCAATCAAAAAAATTGTGCGTAATCTACCCATGCCATCTTTAGATAATGGGATTGCATGTGTCGTATGACCATCGGATATAAGAGATAAATGGCGAATATAAGAGACATCAATGTCATCCCGCAAATTGCCCTCCAAATGCAAGGTTTCCCCTTCTAAAATTGAGAGCGCAAGATCATGCACAAGATCATGCATCTTGCACCTTGTAATATCACCACAAAAATTCTTTTCTGGATCTTGAAATAATGAATTTGCCAGTAAGAAATCAAAATACTTATTACCAATATCCTCTATCACCGAAAAACTTCTTTTAGATGTTTGAAGGAACCCTTCAGCCATCCAGTGTTGAACTATTAGTTTCTTTTGAATAACAAAATTCTTGGGAAAAATTGAACAATATGCAAAACATTGTTTTATAGATGGTGTTGGAAGATGATCAAAGCTTAATTTTAATATTGGAAAGATTCCATTATTGTCATCCATTGAATCCCAAGTTTTACTATTTTGAATCAATAACCATTCACTTTTATCCTCTTTAAAGCGCATCATTCCTCCTAGAACTCTTGCAGCCAATGGATTCCCTCCACATCTTTTAGCAATCTTTCTTCCAATATCCTCCAAATCTGGAGTTACTGGAATTCTTTCATTTGCAAATGCCTTTTCTTTAAATATTAACCAACATTCATTTTCTGATAGTTTTTCCAATTTATGTCTAGGACTTGTCTCCATGATTTGTGCCACATTGTCACTACGAGTAGTTACAATAATTTTATTTCCATTATTTTGATTAATTCCCAACAAACTACTCCTTAAATTATCCCATTTCTCACTATCTTCATTCCACACATCATCAAGTATGAGAAGATATCTTTTTCCCTCCAACTTCTTTTGAAGATGGTGAAGTATAGCATTTTTATTTTCTAACCCACCACAATTATTGTCAAGGATTTCAAGAATCTCTCTTAAAATCCTTTTAACATCAAAATTATCAGATACACATACCCACATCTTCACATCAAAATGTTTCTTTACTAGTTCATGATTGTAAACTAGTTTTGCTATAGTTGTCTTTCCAAGACCAGCCATACCTACAATAGGAATGACAGAGATAACTTGTTGATTGTTTGCACCAATCAACAAATTGACAATTTTTAAGACATCATCTCTTCGTCCTACAACTTCTGAATCATCAATAAAAGAGTCTGTCTCCCGGTCCAGACCAGTCTGGGGGATTGGGTTCAAAGACCCTCGAAGGCCAAGGAGAGGCACATCATTCTTAATTTCATCCAACGATTGGTTGATGGTCTTTATTCTTTTTGCCATCTTGAAGGGGAATACCATGGGATTAGTGGAGAGTGAAAAGAAGCTGCGTACCTTCATTTTGTTTTGAGTCTCTACCTTTTGTCGAAGAATCTCGTAGTCATACTCATCTAGCACATCGTCAGCTTCATAAGCTACATCTTTAAGCTGCCGTAGCCAGATCTTCACAGACTCATCATGTAGTTGTCTTCTCTCAGCATCATGTAGCAAAGCTTGAATCTTGGTGAATGAGACTTGAAGCTTTCCTAGCTCCTCCTTGAAACCCCACACAGAACCGATATGCTCACTAGCTAGTGACATCGCCTTGGCTAAGATTCCCTCTGCAACAACACTGAGGACAAATTCAGCCATATTTTCTTCCTTGCTCAGTACAAGAGAAAATTGTTATGAAAGGATTAGCTGGTATAAAGTATGTTTCTGCTACAAATAAGCGACTACTTAATGATAATGGTGGCGCTTGATAAACACCTTCATGTCAATTTTTTACTACTTAATTTCGGACAAGGTGATTCAGGGCGGCTTCAATGAATCAGGAGCCTTTGACCACTTCAAGTGGAGCCTATCCCTATTTTAATAATCAAATATAAATTAAATCATTTTTATTTAAATTTTAATATCAATTTTTTTTATTTAAAGCCTAATTTTCTTATTTTTGAGATGCAACATTATTAATCAAATGCATTCAAGTTCCACAAACATTTCCATTTTAAATGATAATATGGTTAATCCATTTTTTTTTTTTTTTTTAATAAAATGAATGACATAATCAATCTTAAATAAATTTTTATCAATAAATATAAGCTATCAATATTGTGGGGCCANAAAAAAAGTAAAAGAACTATCAAATGTGAGAAAAGAACTGTCACATGTGATATTAGAACTGCACAATGTGAGAATGGAACCGTCAAATGTGAGAAAAAAGTAAAGGAACTACTAAATGTGAGAAGAGAACTGTCAAATGTGATATTGGAACTGCACAATATGAGAATGGAACCGTCAAATGTGAGAAAAAAGTAACCTGGTGTAGCAGGTTACCTAGTAGTGGGTACCGTACCCCCCCTTTTTTGAGGGGGGTACTGTAGAATTACTCTTGATTAATATGCCTTCAAATAATGTTGTAAAATTTAAGTTGCATCTTAAATTTTGATGACTTGACTTGTATTGACTTTTTATATGAAAGAAGCAACTACGGTATTACCATGTATTGACAAGTAAGACCAACATTTCTCAATTGATAGAACGAGGCCCACTCACCGAAAGACTCCATTATTAGAACAAGAAGGACAACCACTCAGCCGAATGAAGCTTGAATGAAATGGGGTGCAGTTTTCAAAATTTTATATGTGAACATGAGAATTGAGAACTTACTGGATGCCATGCCCATGAACGTTTTTTTTTTTTGAAGCACATGCCCATGAACGTTGATGCTACCATTGAAGTTGCTTTCAATTTTGAATAGGCCTGACAAGTTTGACTCAGTAAATTAATGCGGTAATGACTCATATTTTTGGTAGAATTATTCAATGTGAAAAGGGAAGTAAACCTCCACTTCATTTGTTACCTTCTTCCTTTTAAATTGATTTCGAAAAAATAATAATATTTTTTTTTTTTCCTTTTGAGTTATCTGTCAACTCAAAAGTTATGTTTAAAACCCGTTTAGATACAATTTATTTTTATTAAAATTGAAAATTGAAAACTAAAAATATTGTAGCAAAATAATTTTTAAAGGTGTGAATAGTACCGTATAACCTATTTTTAATATTTTTTTTTTAATAAAGTAACTGTGGGTCCTATAAACAGCACCAAAACAGTGCGTAAACAGTGAAATTTGTCTAATAAATAGTAATTTTTGTCTCCCTAAAAAAAAAAAAAAAAACTTAAGAGAAAAAGAGAAAAAATGTAACGCAGGATTCAACAAAAACGCTGAATCTAAACCCACACTTAGTTAACTTAGTTATTTTAATGATAAATAAGGCTAAAATGTAAATTATATTTCTAAAGTTTTGTATTTTTTAATTTTACAACTAAATTTTGTTTTGATAAATAGTTCATCTGTCTATATTTTTCGTTAAGTGCCACATAAGCTGTCATGCATGTTTAATTTGTCTAATAAAACGATATCATGTCATTTTTGTAGCCTAAATTTTTTAAAATAACTAAAAAAAATTAAAACTAAAGTAAATTACAATAAAACCCAAACAAAAAAAAAAAATCTGAAAATGATATGACATCATTTTATTAAACGAACAAAATATGCATGACAAATTTATGTGACACTAAATGGAAAATATGTATCAATGAACTACTGAAGTAAAAAAAATAAAACTTTAGAATGTAAAATTCAAATAAACTTCTAGTGTAAAATCCAAAAAGTCTCAAATTTTTAAAAATGTAGTTTAAACTTTAGTCTATAAAATATAAATAAACATGTTAGTTGTCAATTTATGATATTTAACTTTTAAGAACTACTTTCTCCCAAAAAAAAAATCTTTTAAGAACTATAAAAAGTTTAAGGACAATATTTTTCATCAATTACAAGTTATGTTCAGAATAATTGACAAATGTGCTGAGTAAATCCAATAAAAAATTGACAATTGTGCTATTTATCAGCAATAATCAACAAACTTTAGGGAATTCTAGCATTTTGCCCTTTTTCTAAAAAAAATTAGCAATATGTTCATGTTTTGAAACTATTTAAGTCCATGTCCCTGTTTTGAAACTCGATTTTGAGAAAATTGAGTTTCAATGTAAAACTCGATTGGTTTAAAATCGAGTTATGCCAAATGAAACTTAAAAAAATAATAAAATAAAATAATTTGTGGAGCTCGAGTTCATGGAGCTCAAGTTCCATTCAAAGAACTAGAGTTCCATGAACTCGAGTTCTTTTCAAAGAACTCGAGTTACAATTTTTTTTTTTTTTTTTTTTAAGTTTGATCGCCCCATACTCAATTTTTTACAAATCGAATTGTACATTGAAACTCAATTTTGAGAAAATCGAGTTTCAAAACATGGACATAAACCTATATAGTTTCAAAACAAAGACATATTACTAAATTTTTTTTAAAATAAGGCAAAATGCTAGAATCTCCCAAACCTTAAGAGCCCATTTGGTACGTATATTTAAATAACAGTTTTCAATTTTTTTGAAAATACATGTGAGTGAAAAATTATATGAAAATGTGTATATTATTGTTTAAAAACTGAAAACATGTGTTTAAACACATATACCAAACTGCCCTAAGTTTTCTTTTTTTTTTTTGAAATAACTGCTACCCTAAGTTACGTGTACTTGGTTTGTTATTCTTTTCTTTATAGGCTTCTGAGAGCATCCACAGCAAATGTTCTAAATGTGTTAAATGCCAAATATTTGGCACACCAAACACCAAAAAACACCTCACAGCAGATGTTTTAAATGTTGCAAATATTTGGCATTTATGTCTGTACCATTGCAAATTGCAACGATACCGACACAAATGCTAAAACCAAAATAATGTTTTTTATTCGACTTTCTCTCTCCTCTCACTTCTTTAATTTATTTTTTCTCTCTCTTCTCACATCAGATTCCCAGCTTCTCCCTCAACAGAGAAAGAACAAAATGACACACTCCACATCTTCAAACAATAAGCTCCAAGGCAAGGTGGCCATTATCACCGGAGGTGCAAGCGGCATGGGCGAGGACACGGCTCGCGAGTTTGCCACTCACGGCGTACGAGCCATCGTTATCGCCAATGTCCAAGACGAGAAGGGCTAAAACGCCGCCGTGTCTCGTCGTCCAGGTCTCTCTGATCTCGCTTGCCACCATCTCGTCGTGATTTGGGATTTTGGGATGGTTCTGTGGATTTGAGATTTAGGATGGTGCCGATGGGTTTGAGATTTTGTTGTTGTGCCAATCTCCCTAGTTGTGTTTTTTTTTTTTTTTTTTTTTTTTTTTTAAGGTGGCGTTAGTGGATATGGGTTTGTGTCGGTGGTGGCTGGCCGGTGTTATTGCTGTTGGTGGCCGTTGTTGCGGCAGTGGTGGATGTTCCATTGTTGTTGATGGTGATAATAGGGAGGAGATAATATATTATTTTAATGTGTAATAAATATTATTTTAATGTATAGAATTGAATGATAAAATATCTGATAAATGGGATGTTGTAAAATAATGTGATAAAATAATAAAGTAGGCTTTTAATGTGTCAAAATGACTTTTTTTTTCAACATCTACTACGGATACTCTGAAGAAGATATATGGCTTGTCGATGTCATGTCTCTTTCATCCTTGTGTGAACCGAAGGAAAAGGAAAAACAAAAAATTTCAGGCAGTATGTCAGTTTGANGCATGGGCGAGGACACGGCTCGCGAGTTTGCCACTCACGGCGTACGAGCCATCGTTATCGCCAATGTCCAAGACGAGAAAGGGCTAAAACGCCGCCGTGTCTCGTCGTCCAGGTCTCTCTGATCTCGCTTGCCACCATCTCGTCGTGATTTGGGATTTTGGGATGGTTCTGTGGATTTGAGATTTAGGATGGTGCCGATGGGTTTGAGATTTGTGGTTGTGCCAATCTCCCTAGTTGTGTTTTTTTTTTTTTTTTTTTTTTTTTTAAGGTGGCGTTAGTGGATATGGGTTTGTGTCGGTGGTGGCTGGCCGGTGTTATTGCTGTTGGTGGCCGTTGTTGCGGCAGTGGTGGATGTTCCATTGTTGTTGATGGTGATAATAGGGAGGAGATAATATATTATTTTAATGTGTAATAAATATTATTTTAATGTATAGAATTGAATGATAAAATATCTGATAAATGGGATGTTGTAAAATAATGTGATAAAATAATAAAGTAGGCTTTTAATGTGTCAAAATGACTTTTTTTTTCAACATCTACTACGGATACTCTGAAGAAGATATATGGCTTGTCGATGTCATGTCTCTTTCATCCTTGTGTGAACCGAAGGAAAAGGAAAAACAAAAATTTCAGGCAGTATGTCAGTTTGACTCAAAACATATTCACATGAATGTCATTTGTTAAAAACTTGAATATTGTTGTAAAAATTCTCATCAACAAGTGTATAAAACCACCCTAAAAAAAAAAAAAAAAAAAAAAAAAAAACCAAGTGTATAAAAACATATTTCAATAATAAAAAGAAAAAGAGGAAAAAAAATTCTTTTATTGTTTATTGATTTAGAGCATCTCCAGCAGTGTATGTATCCAGGTTTGTTAGCTAAAATTTGGAGAATCTGTGCACTGTTTATGCTCCAATAGATTTGGTATACCTGATTTTTTTTTTTTGCAAATGAACAATAGGCCATCAAGTTTGATGGGCTACTGTACATTAGCAATCGAATTTATTGGATTAAAAAATTATACCAGCTAATATCAATTCTTTCTCTCTCCTCCGGATTTCTTTTTTTCTCTCATTCTCTCCGTTTCTCACATAATCCAAACACAAAAACACAAAACGAAATCCAATTCTTAAAATAAAGTTGAACCAGAACAAGCAAATATGAAAAAAAAAAAAAAAAAAAAAAAAAAAAAAAAAAAAAAAAAAAAAAAAAAAAAAAAAAAAAAAAAGAAGAAGAAGAAAGAAGAAGAATAAGCCGATTTGACCTCATTTCTCACATAATCCAAACATAGAACACAAAAAAAAAAAAAATCTAATTCTTATAAAATAAAGTTGAATCAGAACAGCAAATATGAAAAAAAAAAAAAACAAAAAAAAAAAAAAAAAAAAAAAAAAAGAAGAAGAAGAAGAAAGAAAGAAGAACAAGCCGATCTGACCTAACCTGGTAGTGGGAAGGAGGACGAGCTGCGGCAGATGTGGTAGTGCTGCATGGTTAACGCTGATCTCCACCGGTTTTATCCTTTCGACGACCTCAATCTCCACCGGCGGACGTGTCACTCTCTCTCTCTCTCTCTCTGATGTGAAGAGCAAATGATGTTGCTGGAAGGTTCTTATGAGGAGAAAAAGAAATAAAAGAAGGGGGATGGAGGACACGTGTGGGGAGGAGAATGAAATGAAAGAATAAAAAATAATATAAGGAATAAAAAATCCTAATTGAGAAATTTTACTACAATATTTTCACAATAAATTTTTAGTAACAAATTGTTATTAGTTAATGTTGGCGAGAAAAAAAATAATTTCAATGGTGAGTTCAAATTAGAACTACTAACAACTTTCCACATAAATTTTGTTGTGAAAGTATTGCGTAAAATGTTGTGAAGGTAACACTTCTCATTTAAAAATATAGTTGTTAAAAAAAATGATGATAAAAAAAGAATAAAGAATAAATGAAAAAATAATATTTAAATAAGATAAAGAATGAGATAGAGAATTTATTAGAAGTATATTTCAAAAAAATAGATAGATAAAAGTTAAATATTATTGTTCATTCTCCGAATAGTAAAAAATTTAGAGAAGCTGTTGAAATGCTCCTATAAAGGAACCGTGAAAATCGAATAGTAAAAAATAGGCGTAAATGCACTTTTAGTCCCTACATTTTGAAGTTTTTCCATTTTAGTCCCTAAATTTTATTTTTTCCACATTTAGTCCCTAAAACCAATTTACGCTTTTTATTTTAGTCCTTCGAGCCCTATTCCGTCACCAATTAACGGGGGAACAGACGGGAGCTATAAAATATTATTATTTTTTAACCCTGGTGAATAAAATAAGGAAGAAATCAGATTCAAGCTCACGTGATAAATCACATGAAGCATTTTAATGCACTTACCACCTACCTTTGGCGCGCTGGTCTTCCCCAAATCAGACTGAAATCCCTAGCTCTCTTCCTCTGCCTCACAACCAACAGCCACCATCATCAACCTAAAGAAAATCCCACTTCTCTCTCTAACCACCACCATCATCATCAACATCTCAAGATCCTCAACCATTTCGAAGCCCCTGATTAGATGGAAGCAAGCTCTTCAACCAGTTCAAGCTTGTAAAAAAAAAAAAAAAAAAAAAAAAAAAAAAAAAAAAAAAAAAAAAAGAAAGAAAGAAGAACAAGCCGATCTGACCTAGCCTGGTGGTGGGAAGGAGGACGAGCAGCGGTAGATGTGGTAGTGCTGCATGGTTAACGCTGATCTCCACCAGCTTTATCCTTTCGACGACCTCAATCTCCACCGGCGGACGTGTCACTCTCTCTCTCTCTCTCTCTCTCTCTCTCTCTCTCTCTGATGTGAAGAGCAAATGATGTTGCTGGAAGGTTCTTATGAGGAGAAAAAGAAATAAAAGAAGGGGGATGGAGGACACGTGTGGGGAGGAGAATGAAATGAAAGAATCAAAAATAATATAAGGAATAAAAAATCCTAATTGAGAAAATTTACTACAATATTTTCACAATAAATTTTCAGTAACAAATTGTTATTAGTTAATATTGGCGAGAAAAAAAATAATTTCAGTGGTGAGTTTAAATTAGAACTACTAACAACTTTCCACATAAATTTTGTTGTGAAAGTATTGCGTAAAATGTTGTGAATGTAACACTTCTCATTTAAAAATATAGTTGTTAAAAAAGAATAAATGATGATAAAAAAAGAATAAAGAATGAATGAAAAAATAATATTTAAATAAGATAAAGAATGAGATAGAGAATTTATTAGAAGTATATTTGAAAAAATAAATAGATAAAAGTTAAATATTATTGTTCATTCTCCGAATAATAAAAAATTTAGAGAAACTATTGAAATGCTCCTATAAAGAAACCGTGAAAATCGAATACTAAAAAATTTAGAGAAGCTGTTGAAATGGTCCTACAAAGGAACCGTGAAAATAGGAAAAGGAAAGAGACAAACGTTGCATTTAAGTTGGCCCCACCCTCTTGCAGTTGTAGGCTTGCAGTGTGGAGGAAAACGAAGAAATTGCATTCTGCATTCATAGGTGACACCATAATTGAATGGGTAGTTGATCTGGTTGTAAAGCATTTATCAAAAGGCGTACAACACAATAATGTGATGTGATCTAGCCGGAAATCAATAAATGTTTGGCTGGGAGTTGGAACCGTTTCGTATTGAAATGAAGTTTCAACAGTAAGTTTAACAGACTTGTCTTTATTTAATGATAAAAATTAATTATTAAGAGCTATATTAAAATTATTTTTTAAAAGATTTTGTTTATGTGTGTTTTAAGAATACACAATAATTTTTATTTTAAAAAAAATAAATTGAAAAAATTGAAAAAAGATTAATAACTTTTTTAATTCTCGAAAATATATTTTTAAAAATAGATGGTTTAATGTGTGCCTTAGAGCACATATTAACCGAACATTTTAAAAAAAATATTTTTAAAAATAAATGATTTAATGTGTGCTCTTAAAACACGTATTAACCAGACTTTTTTTAAAAAAAGAATTTTTATGATAAAGAATTTAAAATTTTTTTTTTTTTGGGTATAAAGAATTTTAACTTAATAGTATAATAAGTTAAAATTCTAGAGTTTATAGGTGATGTACTTTTAAGTCTTGCAATCAAATTCAAGCGTACAACTGTATTGACCCGTACAAATACAAATAAAGATACTTTTTTTTCAAAGAGAACTAAAGTTAATACTGTGAATTTAAATTTAATTAAATAAAAAAACCTAAGGAATTGTACTGGCATGTCAAGTGATTAGAAATGTCGTCCTTTATTGAGTGTCCTGTTAGTAATGGCTTATTTGAGTTTGTCTTGAGAGCAAAGTGATGCGGTAGTTTGATGTCCCAATAGAATGTGCTGAAACTTTGAGAGTCTGTTTGATGAGAGATTTTTAATAATGTTGTTTAAATGTTATGAAAATATGTGTGAGTAAAAAATGTTATAAAAATACGTGTTGTGGTATTTAAATAATGAAAACCGTTGTTTAAACAACGTTACCAAACAGATCTTGAGTTTCTCATTTGCCCAACTAGTGTTTTGCCTTAATCTGAGGTGAGCTTTGAGTAAGTACCCCCCCCCAAAAAAAAAAAAACAACCACGGCCATCAGCCCATCACACGATGCCCCCTTGAGAATTACAACTATGATTTAGATCCCAAGTTTTAACAATTAATGTTGGTTTTAAGCTAATTGCACAATTTAGAGTTCATTTGTTTAAGTGATTAGCCAATTAACTCTACCTTTGTATTTCCCAACTCCAACATTTGAAACCTCAACCCAATTATGAATAGACCCACAAAATACAAATTTATAAACAATCAAGTGTTTAATTACATTTCTCCAAAAAAAAAAAAAAAAAGTGTTTAATTACATGAAAACTTTGGCGTGGAATATGTTAACACATTAAGATCCTAACACCCTCATTTTGAAAAATCCACCTACCTATCACAAAGAGAGTTTGATTTGAGGAAGTCATCATCAGTGAAAGATAGACCTTGTTGAGTTGTGAGAAAAAAGAGAGAGAAGTGTTATCAGCTAAGTATGGCAACACTATCGCTCCTATTATTGACACATAAAAAGCCAAATTTGAAAGGGAGAGGAGAGTGAACAATTTGAGTGGATGGATGAATTGGAAAATCAATTAATAATATTAATTTTTTTTCATTATTTTTAATGTTAGTTTGCAAGTGATAATATTAGTTCCTTACTTCCTTAACAGTAACAAAATCTTAACTTATTAATAATAGGTTTGCTAGTGTCAACATAATTTATTTATTCCATTTAATTTTTTTTTTATGAAGTGAAATTTTAAAAACCTAAAAAATTGAAGATTTTTTGAGAAGTTCTTTAACAATCTTATGTACTCAAGTACCAAAATAAATAAATTGTACACTTATCTTGCAATTTAATGTGAATGACATTGTTCAGGTGGGAATTCATCAATAGATGGAGAAATTAACCAAATCTACTTAAGGTCTTGATATTATATAAGTCCTTTAAATCTGGAGAGTGATTTTTTTTTTTTAAGAAATTAGCATACGTTTTATTAGAACTCTACTTAAATTATATACTTTTGGATTAAGTTTTCAACCATTGGAGGGTCTCTTCTAGTTTTAGCCAATAATGAAAATCATCTACCTGTCGTGCATATCTTGCTAAAACATGTGCTATCTCATTCCCTTTTTTTCTAACATTGCTACCTCACTCGAATTTCTGTGAGAAATAGACGACTTGGTGGGGCTAGATAAACATCTGAATGACAATAATTTCTTTCTTAACTTTCGCTATAGTGATTATTAATTTTTGCTCTTCAAATATTAGTTTGTCTTCACATTATTTGTGTCAACTGACTAATGCAATATTTGATTAATATGCCTTAAAATATTGTCGTAAAATTTAAGTTCCATTTTAAATTTTGATGACTTGACTTGTATTTACTTTTAAATTAATGAAGCAACCACGGTATTTCCATGTATTGACTAATATTTTCTGTGGAATTGTTCATATGAAAAGTGAAGTTTGGAGGGCGTTTCCATGTCTTTTCCTTTTTCTCTCTCCTAATTGTTCTTTCTTTACCTCAAAATGATTAGGACCAATAATTATCAATTGATAGAACAAGCAGGTCCACAACTCACCGAAAGAAGCTTGGATTACTAAATATTAAAAAAAAATTGTTTTCAAATATTTTTTTTAAGACCCCAGGTCTTTAAGAAGATCAACCATGCTTCTTTTATTCCTAGTAAAGAGTTTTTTTTTTTTTTAATAACAAAACAAGTCCATTTATTTTATGCTTTGTTTCCCTGCTTGTAATTTATACAAGTCCACAACTTGGTTCCCAAATCTATATTGGTATCAATTTAGTCTTTTAGTTTAAATTAAACAATTTCAACATTATAGTTTCACATTCTTTTAAGTTTGATCCTTTGTAACATTATGGAGGATTCATTTAAACAATGTGTTATAATCTTAAGTGAAGAGTCTGGTTTGAGTGGATTGTGAACTTTCCTAATTGATTGCTTATGGTTTCCTGGTATTGATTTTTACAGGCATGGATGAAATCTTTAACCTCAAAGCAAGAAATTTTTTTAGTTTTCTACAAGTCATAAAGGACTTCTGCAATTCATTTTTGTCCTGTTTGGGAGTCTAGCGTGTATGTTTTGAATATGTGTCAAGTGGTCATTTAAAGTATTTTTTTACCATTATCAATGGTGGTTTTTTGTGTAAATAATGAAATCCAATCACAAATGACAAATATGCAAGTTGTGGTGAAATGTTTGTTCATGGAAGAAGTAATTGTTTATTCATGGCCCAGCTTCAATCGCTCTAATTTGTGCTTCAATCCTAGCCCTTTCTAGTTTCTACAAGTAAAATTCATATTGACAAAGTGCTTCTTGCACGTAACTCTCAAAGCTAGAATTTTTTTTTTTTTTTTTTTTTTTTGAGAAACAAATCAAATGAGGAGTTTTCAAAATATGTAACATTAATTCATTGAATTCAAAAACAATATGGTGAATTTTACTTTTGGATGATTATGGTGGACCGGTGGTTCTTTTTAAAAAAAAAATTATAAGCAAAGAGGTGTCCAATAGGTGAATTTATCTTGATATTCACATGGGTTGCATAGCAGTATCTCAGCTCATAAAGAAATCTCAAGTGGCAGACTGGCAGGCATCTTAAATAGGTTCTTGGAGTGGCTTCGAGGGTATCTTTGAAAAGAATACTTGTCTTCATTAGAAAATTGATGATTTAAAAGAAAATTATTTGAAATATTTTTCCACCTTAAAAGGAATAATGAATATTTAAGAACCCAATTAGATGATATCATAAATGGATATTCTTTGCTGTAAAAGATGAATTGTTTTGATTGTGGCGCATACACACGACAGCTTTGTTCTCTTTTCTAAAAAGCAATCATCACGAAGCATGTTCAAATCTTTCATATCTATAAAAGCAAACATATATAGACTAATAATATATTTTTCCTTAGAATGTTCATGTGAAAAGGGAAGTTTCCATGTCTTTTCCTTTTCTTTCTCTCTCCTAATGCTGCTGTTTTTCTTAAAAATTACTAAAAGTTAGAACAAGTAGGACAACGCCTGGAAAGAAGATGGGTTTTTTGTATTTTCTAAAGTAGGAGTCCACCACTAGCCGAAAGACTCCGATTATTAGAAGCAGCAGGACACCTACCACCACATAATTTAAGAATAAAAAAATAAAAGTAGGACCAACATGAAGAAGATGGATTTTGGACTGGATATGGACGTGTCATTTTTATCCCCTAATAATACTTCTAGAAAGATATATAGAGATGAAAACAGGTCCAATCCAATTACAAAACCAGCCCGCTAGACTAAATTATAGGCCATTCTATCCCAACACTCTTTTACAATTGATAGTGTCTCAAATCTTGGGTTTGGGTACGGCATGGGGTTGCGCACCCTTCAAATCTAAATCTAGTAAGCAAGGCTATGATATCATGATCATTAATGATTATCAATTATATTTTTTAGGCAATGACAACCATTCATCACTCTTCAAATCAAACATCTAACACCTCATTCCATCACAAAATAGATAACAAAAGTTTCGTTTTCCAAGTTGGAGTATCTCTTTCATCCTCATTTCCAAAATGCAAATTATATTATGACTGCTAATGATCTACATGAATTGGTAAACATCAAACTAAGCCCGATCTGCCAATGTCCTCTTCGATGGACTAACATAGAGAACTGCATGAAAGGAGATAACCCAATCATTGATACGGGGCAAAAAAAAGAAAGTTGAATAATAACAGTAAAATAACAAGTCATCCTTTAAAGTACCATCGTTTCCAAGGATGAAGGCAATACCATACTTATTTTTCAATGCCCATTGACGTATTCTTCTGTTTGCTCCATTGCTATATTCATATACCCATCTAGACATGCAAGAATAGCTACACACGAACATTTAAAAGCATCATAATAGCCTATGAGTGCATCTTTTCATGGCGCATGCAGAACTAAACAAAGTAGGGCACACCAACCATCACTAGAGGTCTGATTCAACCCATTAGCATATATTCTATCATTCGACAGAAATTATTATTATTATTATTATTATTATTATTATTATTGAGAAGCAAAAGTGGGTTAGACACGAATCAATGAATAAAATTTAATTACTTATCACCACTGTATAACCTAGCCTCCACCTTGATGCAGGAATATATCGTGTAACATGGATGATGATGACATGCAAGGTGACGAGGCACGAGTAAGTGACATAGCACAAGGCCAGCCATGCCTAATGGCCGAATTTCAAGTGTCATGTCATGTCACAAGCCAAGCCAAGCCTCGCCACACTTCAATATGCCATGTCATCATCATCCATGTAATGTATACTCCTTCCAATAACCCAATTTCATTTGCCTACCATGGAGATCTTAAAGAGAGGTATCATATATACCAAAAGACTAGCCAAAAAATTCCTTTTACAAATTTGTGGATATCTGATAAACAATCTTTAAATAATGTACCTAATAAAATCAGTAATCAATATATTGTGTATATTTGATAAACAATAAGGACCAAGTTATGCGTATATATAGGGAAGGATACCTCCTCTATATGTAAACTATGTGATAGATGGTAATTGTGTCAATAGTGGAAATTGATAAATTTAAAATCAACCATGCATTCAAAGCTGTAAAAATTCAAATAATTACAGCTTGCAAAATGAAGGAAGACCAGTCAATACCTAAGAAAAAGTACTTAAGAAAAGGCAGCAATTTCTTTCCAAAGAAAAAGAAATATTGAAGGAGATACCAGTCAGAGAGAAAATAATTGAAATATTAAAAAAGATGGTCATTATAACTACATAAGAAAAATAAAACATGAACACCTCTCTCAAATGAGAAAAGTGACCAAACTCTTTCATTTTTATGTAGAAAATTTTAAAATATTAACTGGCCAGTCTGTATAAAAAAAGAAAAAAAAAAAAATTCCTGTAGAGAATTCGAGTTATCAAGAATCCCTCAATGGAAGAATGTTTGCTACAAGGCAAATTGCGCTTCCATCAAGAACTAGCCACACATACACAAACAGAGATTAGAAGCACTACTTCACAAGTAAGAAATAGGAGACTGACCTCGATAATCTACTCCAGAATTTAGTAGTTAACAACAACAGGTCGCCCACAAATTGATTTGAGGAAATCTCAGGGTTTCCTAGTTGCTGATCCTTTTCTCTCCACCTCCACTCATTTGCCTATCTAAAATCTGATCTCTCTCCCTGATGATAGAACAATAACATAGAAAAAGTTAAATTAACTAATTATTAATAAACTTCACAAATAAACTCCAATTGGTCTAAGCAAATATCATCTCATAAAAGGTAAAAAAATATGATGTACTAAAATAAATGGACTAGCCATCAAATAAGACTAAGAGAATTACTCCAACTTAGTTTTAAAACTCCAAGTAAACAACTTCTCTCAGAGAGGCATGCAAAACCTAGACCATAGTTCAAGCACAACTTTCTTCTCTGCTCAACATGCCAAAATACAGTATACTAATAGTTATAATTTATTTGCAGCGTAAGATGTCACTCACTTAATGTCAATAATATACTTGACTCCAAACGTTGAAGTCTTCACTCTATAGAAAGCATAATAGAAAACTTCAACCAATGAAAAGAAATTACAAAACTCATTTTCCAAGCACAAAAGTTTTACAACTGTAAGACTAATACCTCGTCTAGTTTCAGGAATAACAAAATACCGAATATCAATTAAAAGGCACTCACATTAGTACTAACTAGTTAAAATTCTATCCCATATTGAATGGTAGACACAAGTGTTTAATTTGGTTACAACATGATTGATTATGTTAATTTTGTGAATGACCGTATATCAGCAGGTGATTTTGTAAAAGTGGAGAAAAAAATTATATATTATTGATTAGTGAATATATCTGATATATATTATCAAAACATTAAGATAATACAATTAAAAATATAACTTCAAATTAATTATAAAATAATAACATTACTATAACATATGAGTTCAAATCTACTCTCTCTATAATAGTTATATTTTTTATAAGTCTCGATGAGTTACTCTTTCTCTCTCTCTCNAATAGTGTGGGTATCAAGTGATAGAGATTGACGAAGTGGGGATTTTTCTTTAGGTTGTGTTCTTATGGCTGTTCGGCAGAGGCAGAGAGCTTCACTGGGGATTAAGTCTGATTTGGGAAAGGTCACTACCTGCGCGCCAGAGGTAGGCGAGGATCTTGAGATGTTGATGATGATGGTGGTGGTTAGAGAGAGAAGTGGGATTTTCTTTAGGTTGATGATGGTGGCTGTTGGTTGTGAGGCAGAGGAAGAGAGCTAGGGATTTCAGTCTGATTTGGGGAAGACCAGCGCGCCAAAGGTAGGTGGTAAGTGCATTAAAATGCTTCACGTGATTTATCATGTGAGCTTGAATCTGATTTCTTCCTTATTTTATTCACCAGGGTTAAAAAATAATAATATTTTATAGCTCCCGTCTGTTCCCCCGTTAATTGGTGACGGAATGGGGCTCGAAGGACTAAAATAAAAAGCGTAAATTGGTTTTAGGGACTAAATGTGGAAAAAATAAAATTTATGGACTAAAATGGAAAAACTTCAAAATGTAGGGACTAAAAGTGCATTTATGCCTAAAAAATATAGAGAAGCTGTTGAAATGCTCCTACAAAGGAACCGTGAAAATAGGAAAAGGAAAGAGACAAACGTTGCATTTAAGTTGGCCCCACCCTCTTGCAGTTGCAGGCTTGCAGCGTGGAGGAAAACGAAGAAATTGCATTCTGCATTCATAGGTGACACCATAATTGAATGGGTAGTTGATCTGGTTGTAAAGCATTTAGCAAAAGGCGTACAACACAATAATGTGATGTGATCTAGCCGGAAATCAATAAATGTTTGGCTGGGAGTTGGAACCGTTTCGTATTGAAATGAAGTTTCAACAGTAAGTTTAACAGACTTGTCTTTATTTAATGATAAAAATTAATTATTAAGAGCCATATTAAAACTATTTTTCAAAAGATTTTGTTTATGTATGTTTTAAGAATACACAATAATTTTTATTTTAAAAAAAAATAAATTGAAAAAATTGAAAAAAGATTAATAACTTTTTTAATTCTCGAAAATATATTTTTAAAAATAGATAGTTTAATGTGTGCCTTAGAGCACATATTAACCGGACATTAAAAAAAAAACATATTTTTAAAAATAGATGGTTTAATGTGTGTCCTTAGAACACGCATTAACCGGACTTTTTTCAAAAAAAGAATTTTTATGATAAAGAATTTTAACTTTTTTTTTTTTTTTTTTTGGGTATAAAGAATTTTAACTTAATAGTATAAAAGTTAAAATTCTAGAGTTTATAGGTGATTAACTTTTAAGTCCTGCAATCAAATTCAAGCGTACAACTGTATTGACACGTACAAATACAAATAAAGATACTTTTTTTCCAAAGAGAACTAAAGTTAATACTGTGAATTTAAATTTAATTAAAAAAAACCTAAGGAATTGTACTGGCATGTCAAGTGATTAGAAATGTCGTCCTTTATTGAGTGTCCTGTTAGTAATGGCTTATTTGAGTTTGTCTTGAGAGGAAAGTGATGCGTAGTTTGATGTCCAGTAGAATGTGCTGAAACTTTGAGAGTCTGTTTGACGAGAGATTTTTAATAATGTTGTTTAAATGTTATGAAATATGTGTGAGTAAAAAATGTTATAAAAATACGTGTTGTGGTATTTAAATAATGAAAACTGTTGTTTAAACAACGTTATCAAACAGATCTTGAGTTTCTCATTTGCCCAACTAGTGTTTTGCCTTCATTTGAGGTGAGCTTTGAGTAAGTACCCCACCCCCCCCCCCCCCACCCAAAAAAAAAAAAAAAAAAAAACCCACTGCCATCAGCCCATCACACGATGCCCCCTTGAGAATTACAACTATGATTTAGATCCCAAGTTTTAACAATTAATGTTGGTTTTAAGCTAATTGCACAATTTAGAGTTCATTTGTTTAAGTGATTAGCCAATTAACTCTACCTTTGTATTTCCCGACTCCAACATTTGAAACCTCAACCCAATTACGAATAGACCCACAAAATACAAATTTATAGACAATTAAGTGTTTAATTACATGAAAACTTTGGCGTGGAATATGTTAACACATTAAGATCCTAACACCCTCATTTTGAAAAAATCCACCTACCTAGCACAAAGAGAGTTTGATTTGAGGAAGTCATCATTAGTGAAAGATAGACCTTGTTGAGTTGTGAGAAAAAAGAGAGAGAATTGTTATCAGCTAAGTATGGCAACACTATCGCTCCTATGATTGACACATAAAAAGCCAAATTTGAAAGGGAGAGGAGAGTGAACAATTTGAGTGGATGGATGAATTGGAAAATCAATTAATAATATTAATTTTTTTTTCATTATTTTTAATGTTAGTTTGCAAGTGATAATATTAGTTCCTTACTTCCTTAACAGTAACAAAATCTTAACTTATTAATAATAGGTTTGCTAGTGTCAACATAATTTATTTATTCCATTTAATTTTTTTTTTTATGAAGTGAAATTTTAAAAACCTAAAAAATTGAAGATTTTTTGAGAAGTTCTTTAACAATCTTATGTACTCAAGTACCAAAATAAATAAATTGTACACTTATCTTGCAATTTAATGTGAATGACATTGTTCAGGTGGGAATTCATCAATAGATGGAGAAATTAACCAAAATCTACTTAAGGTCTTGATATTATATAAGTCCTTTAAATCTGGAGAGTGATTTTTTTTTTTAGAAGAAAATTAGCATACGTTTTATTAGAACTCTACTTAAATTATATACTTTTGGATTAAGTTTTCAACCATTGGAGGGTCTCTTCTAGTTTTAGCCAATAATGAAAATCATCTACCTGTCGTGCATATCTTGCTAAAAACATGTGCTATCTCATTCCCTTTTTTTCTAACATTGCTACCTCACTCGAATTTCTGTGAGAAATAGACGACTTGGTGGGGCTAGATAAACATCTGAATGACAATAATTTCTTTCTTAACTTTCGCTATAGTGATTATTAATTTTTGCTCTTCAAATATTAGTTTGTCTTCACATTATTTGTGTCAACTGACTAATGCAATATTTGATTAATATGCCTTAAAATATTGTCGTAAAATTTAAGTTCCATTTTAAATTTTGATGACTTGACTTGTATTTACTTTTTAAATTAATGAAGCAACCACGGTATTTCCATGTATTGACTAATATTTTCTGTGGAATTGTTCATATGAAAAGTGAAGTTTGGAGGGCGTTTCCATGTCTTTTCCTTTTTCTCTCTCCTAATTGTTCTTTCTTTACCTCAAAATGATTAGGACCAATAATTATCAATTGATAGAACAAGCAGGTCCACAACTCACCGAAAGAAGCTTGGATTACTAAATATTAAAAAAAAATTGTTTTCAAATATTTTTTTTAAGACCCCAGGTCTTTAAGAAGATCAACCATGCTTCTTTTATTCCTAGTAAAGAGTTTTTTTTTTTTTTTAATAACAAAACAAGTCCATTTATTTTATGCTTTGTTTCCCTGCTTGTAATTTATACAAGTCCACAACTTGGTTCCCAAATCTATATTGGTATCAATTTAGTCTTTTAGTTTAAATTAAACAATTTCAACATTATAGTTTCACATTCTTTTAAGTTTGATCCTTTGTAACATTATGGAGGATTCATTTAAACAATGTGTTATAATCTTAAGTGAAGAGTCTGGTTTGAGTGGATTGTGAACTTTCCTAATTGATTGCTTATGGTTTCCTGGTATTGATTTTTACAGGCATGGATGAAATCTTTAACCTCAAAGCAAAGAAATTTTTTTAGTTTTCTACAAGTCATAAAGGACTTCTGCAATTCATTTTTGTCCTGTTTGGGAGTCTAGCGTGTATGTTTTGAACATGTGTCAAGTGGTCATTTAAAGTATTTTTTTTACCATTATCAATGGTGGCTTTTTGTGTAAATAATGAAATCCAATCACAAATTGACAAATATGCAAGTTGTGGTGAAATGTTTGTTCATGGAAGAAGTAATTGTTTATTCATGGGCCAGCTTCAATCGCTCTAATTTGTGCTTCAATCCTAGCCCTTTCTAGTTTCTACAAGTAAAATTCATATTGACAAAGTGCTTCTTGCACGTAACTCTCAAAGCTAGAATTTTTTTTTTTTTTTGAGAAACAAATCAAATGAGGAGTTTTCNGAAATTTTTTTAGTTTCTACAAGTCATAAAGGACTTCTGCAATTCATTTTTGTCCTGTTTGGGAGTCTAGCGTGTATGTTTTGAATATGTGTCAAGTGGTCATTTAAAGTATTTTTTTACCATTATCAATGGTGGTTTTTTGTGTAAATAATGAAATCCAATCACAAATTGACAAATATGCAAGTTGTGGTGAAATGTTTGTTCATGGAAGAAGTAATTGTTTATTCATGGCCCAGCTTCAATCGCTCTAATTTGTGCTTCAATCCTAGCCCTTTCTAGTTTCTACAAGTAAAATTCATATTGACAAAGTGCTTCTTGCACGTAACTCTCAAAGCTAGAATTTTTTTTTTTTTTTTTTTTTTTTGAGAAACAAATCAAATGAGGAGTTTTCAAAATATGTAACATTAATTCATTGAATTCAAAAACAATATGGTGAATTTTACTTTTGGATGATTATGGTGGACCGGTGGTTCTTTTTAAAAAAAAAATTATAAGCAAAGAGGTGTCCAATAGGTGAATTTATCTTGATATTCACATGGGTTGCATAGCAGTATCTCAGCTCATAAAGAAATCTCAAGTGGCAGACTGGCAGGCATCTTAAATAGGTTCTTGGAGTGGCTTCGAGGGTATCTTTGAAAAGAATACTTGTCTTCATTAGAAAATTGATGATTTAAAAGAGAAATTATTTGAAATATTTTTCCACCTTAAAAGGAATAATGAATATTTAAGAACCCAATTAGATGATATCATAAATGGATATTCTTTGCTGTAAAAGATGAATTGTTTTGATTGTGGCGCATACACACGACAGCTTTGTTCTCTTTTCTAAAAAGCAATCATCACGAAGCATGTTCAAATCTTTCATATCTATAAAAGCAAACATATATAGACTAATAATATATTTTTCCTTAGAATGTTCATGTGAAAAGGGAAGTTTCCATGTCTTTTCCTTTTCTTTCTCTCTCCTAATGCTGCTGTTTTCTTAAAAATTACTAAAAGTTAGAACAAGTAGGACCAACGCCTGGAGAAGAAGATGGGTTTTTTGTATTTTCTAAAGTAGGAGGTCCACCACTAGCCGAAAGACTCCGATTATTAGAAGCAGCAGGACACCTACCACCACATAATTTAAGAATAAAAAATAAAAAGTAGGACCAACATGAAGAAGATGGATTTTGGACTGGATATGGACGTGTCATTTTTTATCCCCTAATAATACTTCTAGAAAGATATATAGAGATGAAAACAGGTCCAATCCAATTACAAAACCAGCCCGCTAGACTAAATTATAGGCCATTCTATCCCAACACTCTTTTTACAATTGATAGTGTCTCAAATCTTGGGTTTGGGTTACGGCATGGGTTGCGCACCCTTCAAGATCTAAATCTAGTAAGCAAGGCTATGATATCATGATCATTAATGATTATCAATTATATTTTTTAGGCAATGACAACCATTCATCACTCTTCAAATCAAACATCTAACACCTCATTCCATCACAAAATAGATAACAAAAGTTTCGTTTTCCAAGTTGGAGTATCTCTTTCATCCTCATTTCCAAAATGCAAATTATATTATGACTGCTAATGATCTACATGAATTGGTAAACATCAAAACTAAGCCCGATCTGCCAATGTCCTCTTCGATGGACTAACATAGAGAACTGCATGAAAGGAGATAACCCAATCATTGATACGGGGCAAAAAAAAGAAAGTTGAATAATAACAGTAAAATAACAAGTCATCCTTTAAAGTACCATCGTTTCCAAGGATGAAGGCAATACCATACTTATTTTTCAAATGCCCATTGACGTATTCTTCTGTTTGCTCCATTGCTATATTCATATACCCATCTAGACATGCAAGAATAGCTACACACGAACATTTAAAAGCATCATAATAGCCTATGAGTGCATCTTTTCATGGCGCATGCAGAACTAAACAAAGTAGGGCACACCAACCATCACTAGAGGTCTGATTCAACCCATTAGCAGTATATTCTATCATTCGACAGAAATTATTATATTATTATTATTATTATTATTATTATTATTGAGAAGCAAAAGTGGGGTTAGACACGAATCAATGAATAAAATTTAATTACTTATCACCACTGTATAAACCTAGCCTCCACCTTGATGCAGGAATATATCGTGTAACATGGATGATGATGACATGGCAAGGTGACGAGGCACGAGTAAGTGACATAGCACAAGGCCAGCCATGCCTAATGGCCGAATTTCAAGTGTCATGTCATGTCACAAGCCAAGCCAAGCCTCGTGCCACTTCAATATGCCATGTCATCATCATCCATGTAATGTATACTCCTTCCAATAACCCAATTTCATTTGCCTACCATGGAGATCTTAAAGAGAGGTATCATATACCAAAAGACTAGCCAAAAATTTCCTTTTACAAATTTGTGGATATCTGATAAACAATCTTTAAATAATGTACCTAATAAAATCAGTAATCAATATATTGTGTATATTTGATAAACAATAAGGACCAAGTTATGCAGTATATATAAGGGAAGGATACCTCCTCTATATGTAAACTATGTGATAGATGGTAATTGTGTCAATAGTGGGGAAATTGATAAATTTAAAATCAACCATGCATTCAAAGCTGTAAAAATTCAAAAAATTACAGCTTGCAAAATGAAGGAGGTACCAGTCAATACCTAAGAAAAAGTACTTAAGAAAAAGGCAGCAATTTCTTTCCAAAGAAAAGAAATATTGAAGGAGATACCAGTCAGAGAGAAAATAATTGAAATATTTAAAAAAGATGGTCATTATAACTACATAAGAAAAATAAAACATGAACACCTCTCTCAAATGAGAAAAGTGACCAAACTCTTTCATTTTTATGTAGAAAATTTTAAAATATTAACTGGCCAGTCTGTATAAAAAAGAAAAAAAAAAAAATTTCCTGTAGAATTCGAGTTATCAAGAATCCCTCAATGGGAAGAATGTTTGCTACAAGGCAAATTGCGCTTCCATCAAGAACTAGCCACACATACACAAACAGAGATTAGAAGCACTACTTCACAAGTAAGAAATAGGGAGACTGACCTCGATAATCTACTCCAGAATTTAGTTTAACAACAACAGGTCGCCCACAAATTGATTTGAGGAAATCTCCAGGGGTTTCCTAGTTGCTGATCCTTTCTCTCCACCTCCACTCATTTTGCCTATCTAAAATCTGATCTCTCTCCCTGATGATAGAACAATAACATAGAAAAAGTTAAATTAACTAATTATTAATAAACTTCACAAATAAACTCCAATTGGTCTAAGCAATATCATCTCATAAAAGGTTAAAAAAATATGATGTACTAAAATAAATGGACTAGCCATCAAATAAGACTAAGAGAATTTACTCCAACTTAGTTTTAAACTCCAAGTAAACAACTCTCTCAGAGAGGCATGCAAAACCTAGACCATAGTTCAAGCACAACTTTCTTCTCTGCTCAACATGCCAAAATACAGTATACTAATAGTTATAATTTATTTGCAGCGTAAGATGTTTCACTCACTTAATGTCAATAATATACTTGACTCCAAACGTTGAAGTCTTCACTCTATAGAAAGCATAATAGAAAACTTCAACCAATGAAAAGAAATTACAAAACTCATTTTCCAAGCACAAAAGTTTTACAACTGTAAGACGCTAATACCTCGTCTAGTTTCAGGAATAACAAAATACCGAATATCAATTAAAAGGCACTCACATTAGTACTAACTAGTAAGAATTCTATCCCATATTGAATGGTAGCACAAGTGTTTAATTTGGTTACAACATGATTGATTATGTTAAATTTTGTGGAAGTGACCTATATCAGCAGGTGATTTTTGTAAAGTGGAGAAAATAAATTTATATATTATTAGTGAATATATCTGATATATATTCACAATACAATTAAAATAATAACAATTACATACATATATGAGTTCAAATTATACCTGATATAATAGTATATATATTTTTAAGTCATTGATGAGTTTTACTCTCTCTCTCTCTCTCTTTTATAGTTTTTTTTTTTTTTGGGGACATACACTTAAGTTTACTTTTTCTTCTTACTTTCTTTGTTTACTGGGGATTTGGTGGTTTGTTTATGTTAAATTTTTAGTCTTTTGTACAGTAAAAAAAAAAAAAAAAAAAAAAAACCTAAGGAATTGTACTGGCATGTCAAGTGATTCGAAATGTCCTCCTTTATTAAGTGTCCTGTTAGCATTTGCAATGGCTTATTTGAGTTCGTCTTTAGAGGGAAGTGATGGGGTAGTCTAATGTCTCCAGTGTAATGTGCTGAAACTTTGAGGGCCTGTTTGGAAATTTAATTATAAAAAAAAACTAAGGAATTGTACTGGCATGTCGAGTGATTAGAAATGTCCTCCTTTATTGAGTGTCTTGTTAGTAATGGCTTATTTGAGTTTGTCTTGAGAGGAAAGTGATGTGGTATTCTGATGTCCCCAGTGTAATGTGCTCAAACTTTGAGGGCCGTTTGGTAAGAAATTTTTAATAATGTTGTTTAAGTGTTGTGAAAATATGTGTAGGTGAAAAAATATTATGGAAATATATGTTGTGGTGTTTAAACAATAAAAACTGTTGTTTAAACAGTGTTACCAAACAAACCTTGAGTTTCTCATTTGCCAAACTAGTGTTTTGCCTTTACTGAGGTGGGCTTTGAGTAAGTACCCCCCCCCCTCCCAAAAAAAAACCCATGCCATCAGCCCATCACACAATGCCCCCTTGAGAATTACAACTATGATTTAGATCCCAAGTTTTAACTATTAATGTTGGTTTTAAGCTAATTGCACAATTTAGAGTGCATTTGTTTATTAACACTAGCATGCATGGATTACCACAAAAAATCTACCTTTGTATTTCCCGAATCCAGCATTTGAAACCTCAACCCAATTACGAATAGACCCACAAAATACAAATTTAAAGACAATTAAGTGTTTAATTACATGAAAACTTTGGCGCAGAATATGTTAACACATTAAAATCCTAACACTCTCATTTTGAAAAATCCACCTACCTATCACAAAGAGAGTTTGATTTGAGGAAGCCATCATCAGTGAAAGATAAATCTTGCTAAGTGTTGAGAAAAAAGAGAGAGAATTGTTATCAGCTAATCATCAGTTTGACAACACTATCGCTCCTATGATTGACACGAACAAGTCAAATTTGAAAGGGAGAGGAGAGTGAACAATTTGAGTGGATGGATGAATTGGAAAATCAATTAATAATATTTAATTTTTTCATTATTTTTAATGTTAGTTTGCAAGTGATAATATTAGTTCCTTACTTCCTTAAGAGTAACAAAATCTTAACTTATTAGTAATAGGTTTGCAAGTGTCAACATAATTTATTTATTCTATATAATTTTTTTTTTATGAAGTGAAAATTTAAAAACCTAAAAAATTGAAGATTTTTTGAGAAATTCTTTAGAACAATCTTATGTACTCAAGTACCAAAATAAATAAATTGTACACTTATCTTGCAATTTAATGTGAATGACATTGTTCAGGTGGGAATTCATCAACAGATGGAGAAATTAACCAAAATCTACCTAAGGTCTTGATATTATATAAGTCCTTTAAAAGAAATATCTAATCTAGAGAGTGAATTTTTTTTTTCTTTTTTTAAGAAGAAAATCAGCATATGTTTTATTAGAATTCTACTTAAATATATACTTTTGGATTAGGTTTTCAACCATTGGAGGGTCTCTTCTAGTTTTAGCCAATAATGAAAATCATCTACCTCTCGTGCATATCTTGCTAAAAATATGTGCTATCTCATTCCCTTTCCTTCTAACATTGTTACCTCGCCCCAATTTCTTCCGCAGAGCTTTCGGCTTTGGGCTGAACAAACCACCTTCTTTCATTTCATATGGGCTTTAGGCCACTAATACTAAAGCCCCGTGGGTCCAAACCCTTCCACTAAATTCTACTTCATGGGCTCATACCATACCTTCAATGTAAAACTAAAAACAAAGAGGTTTTTAAAAACCATTTCTCCAAAATCAAAGAGAAAAAAAAAAATTATACTCAAGTAAAATTTGAGTATAATATAAGTACAATGCAAAATAGTTTACTTGTAATCAAAAGTTATCTCCAAACAAACAATACCAAAAAGGAAAAATGCTTCTAAAAGCTAAACAACGTGCTTCAATGAATAAATTTATCTATTAACAACAGTATTTGCAATGTAAGTAAAGAAAATGGTCACCAATCACTATGCTCCTCTTGTTTCTTTAGCAAAATTTGAGTAAAACTAAAGTTTGTTGCAAAGTATTTTCTTACAATCCTAGGTAATCTCAAAAATAATATGGTGTCTCCCTCGCAACAATTTTTTCTAAGCTTTTAAGTTTATTTACTTGTGTACAACTTTTATAATGTCGCTCTTTTGTAGGTACAAAAATAATTTAACCTACTTTCAATGAATAAATTACAATACAACCATAAAAATAATAATTGCAAATGATTTAAACGATTTTATAAAATTAAAAGACCGAGAAAAAAAAAAAACCCAATAAAAAGGAAATATATTTTATTTTAAGTTGCAATATATCAAGTATAATAATATCATAACCATTTGCTCAAAAAAAAAATCATAACCAAAACTGCGAGACTTTTTATACATAGGGCCTAACGTAATTACCTAAACGGCAATTTGGTAGTAGCTGCTCCAGCCCCATTGTTGTAGGCTTGTAGCATGTCAATTTCTGACCAATGTATCCCACGTCGATGAGCAGTGCACAGTCCTCCAAAGCTTCTGAATTTGGGCTGCGCAGCCCAAATTCTTACATTTCATATGTACTTTTGGTTCATTGGGTTGTTCTTTTTATTTTTACTTTTTTGTGAATAATGGGTCATGCATGTAGTTGACCTCAAAAAAGGCCCATTATCACTAAAGCACTGTGGATCCAACTCCCTTCCACACAATTCTCCTTCATGGGCTTGTAACATAAGTCCACCATTTCTTTTTTCTAACATAGTTGAAATTATTCACTTCAAGAGGACCAAATCTCATGTGGGGCTCAGTTTGTTTTCTTGCAGGTATACTTCAGATTTTGAACATTGAGTAGCGCTAACATTCTCATAATCCTAATCTTAGTTTGTTTATTTTGAGTGTTAAGACGTGGGCAATATTCATATATGATAATTATTTTTTTGATATACACATATGATAATTTTTATGATTTTATTAATAAATTGTCTTTGATTTATTGGGGGAAAAAGAGAGTAAGCCTGCGAACCCTTTTTTTGGGACTAAATTTAAAAAATAATAATAATAGTAAAAAAATTTAACAAATCAAATTCAGTTATAGGTTGTGAACCTTTGACAAACAAGCTTTTGAAATGCATGGAATGGTAACACTAGGGTATGATTTGGTTACAACATTATTAATCAAATGCATTCAAGTTCCACTAGCATTTCCATTTTAAAATGATAATATGGTTAATCCATTTTTTTTATAGAATGAATGACATAATCGATCTTAGATAAAAATTTATCAATAAATATAAGCCATCAATATTATAATAGATATCATGTTCGAAATAAAATTCAAGATATTATAAACAATACTTTTCAAACTATTATCACTGTTTAGTAGTTTTAATTTTTTAAAATTAAATAAAAACAAAAAAAATTTCATATTTTTTAAACTGTTCAAAGCCACTATAAATTGAAAATATAGCTTGATCTATTTATATATAAGAAATAATTGATTATATATTAATTTGATTTTTTTTCACAAAAGTAAATTATTTTTGAACAACTATAATATTTATATACTAAGAAAATCAAAGAAGTATATATAAAAGTTTGGAGATAAACCACCTGTGTAGGAGTGTATATAACTATATAATGAAGTATAGTAATAATAAAGAAATTGAAGCTAAAATTTTAATTAAAAATAAATAAAACCTATGCTACCCAATAGGGCCAATACCCACGTGCCCACCCGTTTCTTATCAAAATGTATGGATCACAAGTGTGTCCTATCTAGTATCTACCACTAACAACCAAGAATAAAAGAAGGCAAACTAAAGGGAATACCCAACAGAGAAGGAGGTACGAAGGTCTAAAGTCGACTAGAAAGAAGTGTTCAAAAACCACTTTTCTTATAAAATGGAAAGAGCAGCGAAATTTCTCAATAATTAGTAAAAAAAAAAATTGAGGTTTAAGATTGAATTTTGTTTTGGGTCTTTTGCTTTTAGTTTGCTTTGGAGAGAGAGAGAGAGATTTTTTAGCTTAGGAAATTAATGAGTTTTACACTCTACTCACAGAGAAAATGAACTATATAGTACATCCAATGAATTTTTTTTTTTTTTCCAAATTGATTCTTTGATTCTATATATATATATATATACACACTCTCATAAGCTAAAAACATAGATATATTTATTGGTTAAAATTTGGGAGCATTTTTCCATTTGGGGCCTTAGGTGATTGCCTAATTGCCTATATGCTTGTGTCGGGATAATTATTAATTTCTAAACTAGCTAGGTACGAAAGCTATGTATTTTTTTTTTTTAATAAATACAATAAAACTTCAACCGCTCTATAACTGTGGGGGTAAAAGCCCAACATTGTGTATTGGGTCTGGGGCCTCATTTTTGGGTTAAGTTATGTCCGAAGAGAATAAAATAATTGGGAAGGATTCCACATGGGAAATATACCTGGAAATGATTGTGGAGTATAGTCCGAAGAGATTATCAGCCGACCGAAGAGATTATTCTCCTCGGATACAGAGCGTCTCAATCAAACAAGTACCTAAGAGATTCAAGTGATCTTCCTAACAACTCCAATGATAAAGATAAGCTCTGGGCATATCTAGAGATGATAAGAATAAAGAAATATCTAAAGGAAAAAACTGCTATCATCGTGTTTAATGCACTGCAGCAACTTTTCTGACCGTATTTATGTGGAGAAGACTCCTGAACAGTGCAACTTCAACTACCAACACTCTTGAAGAACTAAAGAAGATATCTGATGTGACATATACTCAAGTGATTGCTTAGATGAAGAAAAATTGTACGATGAAAATGGTTTAGAAGAAAGCTATATAAACGAGAAAGGTCTCTAAAGAAGGGGATTTTTTTTTTTTTTTTTTTTTTTTTCTTCTCCCCCTCTTTCTGAAATGTGTAGCTCCAAGAACTATAACCGCTGTTCAATCAATAATATACCTTTTCGGACGTCAATTTTTTTTGCTTTTACATGTGTTTTTACGTTGGTTCATACATGGATATCATAGTTAACCGTTGCTAAATTCACAATTAACCTAGCTCTTTCACCCACTCTCTACAAATTCATTGTTTTGGGCGTGGGCTACAAATTCTGACCCTACAATAACAATTACTCTTTATTATTTAAGCTTAATACATTAATTAGTTTTGGTTTAGACACAATTTGAACCCATTAGTTTCAAGATACCGATTACTTTTTTTACCTAGGTAGTATTTGAATTTAATTTTTTTTTTTTTTCAATGACAAAAAACTTCATTACTCAAGTAAATTGAAACCATAGTATGACAACTATATTATAGGATTAGAAGGAAACAATTTTTTGATCCAATATCATGAAATGAAAAATGAAGTTGCATTACTAGAGACTTAGAGGATATTAAGGGGGGAAAAGAAGGCATAGCTAAAATTCAATACCTAAATTTATTAAAGTTGCATTCAATTTTGAATAAGGCTTGACAAGTTTGACTCGTTAAATTAACGCGATATTGACTCATTTTTTTGTAAAACTATTCATGTGAAAAATCGAAGTTTCCAAGGCTGAAACTTTAAGAACTATTTAAAAAAAAAAAAAAAAACTTTTAAGAACTTTTAAAAGTTTAGGGACAAAATATTTTTTATCAATTACAAGTTATGTTTAGAATAATTGACAAACTTTAATTAAGTTACGTGAACTTGGTTAGCTATTCTTTATAAAAGCTATATATAGCCCGTTGATGTCATGTCCCTTTCATCCTTGTGTGAACCAAAGGAAAAACAATTACAGTGCGTGAATCTGAAAGTTTTAATTATAGCCTTGTGTGTCCCTTTCATCCTTTTGATTTCCCTTTTTTTGATTTTCACTCGTTTTCTGATAAACAATATAATTCACCATTTTGCCAAATGTATTTACTATTTTTTTTATATAAGATGAAAATTATACTCTAGACTAATTTAAGTGTATGTGTGTGACACTCCCTCTTACAAACTTAAACTTCCGCCCTTACCCCTTATACTCCACAAACACTTATACTTGTAGAGTAACCAATGTGCCAAGAGTGCACAGTGATTCAAATAAAATCATCCTAGTAATTTGGGTAAATTTCACAAACCTCCCCTAAGGTTTGTGATAATACAAACTAGGTCCAAAACATTCTAAATCCTACCAATTTAGTCCTAGACAATTTTGTCCCTAACTTTCTTTCACTTTCTCTACTCTATCTCTAATCCTCTCCCTCTCTCTTCTCTAAGTTATCCCTCTCTAACTGGCAAAACCCACTGCCGAACAAACCCATATCACCCACAGTCGCTAGAAAACCCACCACCAAACAAACTTATATCACCCACACCCACTACCACCTAGAAAACCCACTGCCCAACAAACCTATATCACCTACACCCACATCTGGCTAGGAAAACCACCTCCTAACAAACCCATATCACCCACAGGTCCCACACCCACAACCATTAGACTTGAACCACCCAAAGAGCTTTAGCACCATCGTAGCCTTTCTTTCCAATCACCTCTGGTGCCATATAACCCAGTGTGCCACACGTTGTGTGTAGCAACCCATCTTGTTTTAAATGCTCAGTGAAAGAGTTGAGACTGAAATCAATGACTTTCGAATTACCTTCTTTGTCTAAGAGCAAGTTCTCTGGCTTGAGATCTCGGTGGTAGGCTCCACGGCTGTGGTAGAACCAATGGCAGAAATGAGTTTTTGGAAATAGACTCTCGCCACTTCTTCTCCAGAACAGCTTGCTTCCACAGACGAGTTCCATGGCGAAGTAGATCTTGAATTTGCTCGCCATAACATCGTGGAGCTCGACTATGTTTGGATGTTGTACCATCTTCACACCGAGATTTCTCTCTTGATCTGCTCCATCATACCCATTTTACAACCTTTATCGCCCCGCCCTTCCCTAATTGTAAGTTTCTGGCATGGTGATATGAGTCTGCTGGGTGGTGGCTTTCTAGCGACAGTTTTCTTTGGTGGTGGGTTTTGCCGATTAGAGTGAGATCAGAGAAAGAGAACTCAGAGAAGAGAGAGGGGAGAGGAACAGAGACAGAATAAAATAGAGAAAGAGAAAGAAAGTTAAGTGCAAAATTGTTTTTAGGGACTAAATTGGTGGGTTTTAGAATTTTTTGAACCTAGTTGGTAGTATCACAAGCCTCAAGGGAGGTTCGTGAAATTTATCTAGTAATTTATACACAATGTAAGCTTCGAGGAATACAGCTATGATTTATGTCCCAAGTTTTAACGAATAAAACGTTGGTTTTTTTAAGCTAATTGAACAATTTAAAGCCCATTTGTTTAAGTGATTAGTCAATTAACACTAGCATGCATGGACTACCATAAACTTGAACACAATCACAGGAAATCAAAACAATCACAATACATCGAAGTATTTACAAAGAGGAAAACTAGGGTATCAGGTGTAAAAACCACTAATATATACTGTGGATAAAGGCTGAAACAACAGGATAATTCCAACTTTCATTTTTTACATTTTTGCTCAAGCCAATAGCTTTTCAAGACTGAATCATGTGCCATTTCATTGAACACATCTCCATTTTCGCTAGACCAAAATCTTCCTTGCATAATTCCAACTTCAACACTTGAAACCTCAACCCAATTACAAATAGTCCCACAACATAAAAATTAAAAGACAATTAAGTGTTTAATTACATGAAAATTTTGGTGCAGAATATGCTAACACACTAAGATCCTAACACCCTAATTTTGAAAAATTCACCTACCTATCACAAATAGAGTTGTTGATTTAAGGAAGCCATCATCAATGAGAAAGAGATCTTACCAAGTTATGAGAAAAAGTGTGAGAGTTGTTATCGGTTAATCATCAACCAAGTCAAATTTGAAAGGAAGAGAGGAGTGAACTGTTTGAGTAGATCGGTGAATTAGGAAATCAATTAATATTAATATTAAGTGGGGATGAGCATGAGCTTAAGTCGAGAGCCAAGGGCTCAACAAATCATTTCTTAAAAGATGGGCCAGGCCCAAAGGTGTGGATATGAGTAAAGAGGCCTATGGAATGAAAGATAACTCCCTAGGGTGGATCTCGTGGAGGTTTGGACCAACCACCATTACTAGGGTACAATACCAAGGTAATAAGCAAAACCTTTCCCATATCAGATAAAGAACCACGGGCGACCAGTTCCCCTCTGGACCAAGATGCCACCTTTCATCAAGCTCACCTCGGAAAATGCCATGAAGAGATAAGAACCATTGGGGCAGTCACCTCCGCATTATTAAGATGTTTTCACCTAATCTCTTCCATATTTAATGCTAATTGACTAGCTTAAACAGTGAAACACCCCCAAAGTCCTATTTCATAATGAAAGAATGGTAGAACTGAGGGGGTGATGAGACAAGTATCCCCTAAATCAAGATGGGAACAGGATAACTAGGGAGAGAGGAAAGGGGAAATTTTTTATAAAATGAGCAGAGGTGGAATAAGAAAAGGGATTTAGGAAAATTGAGAAAGAAAGACTTAGATAAGAACAAGAGAGAGAGAGAGAGATGTAATAGCAGAATAGGTCCAAGAGTTCTTAGTTCTCAGTCTTTCCCGTTGTACCTCGGGAAAGCTATTGTTACATCAATAATTGTCTTTTTTGTTCCTTATCATCTTGCAATCTATTATTTAGATCTCCCATTGCGGAATTCTCACCCTTTTATTCTTATAAATTAATTGTGTAAGTCATCTACTTTGTCACTATCTTCATAGTGGTTGTTTTTGACCCCCACAGATATTATTATTATTATTATGGGTACCTAGGCATGCTCGGAATGTCTTAGGCCGTCTTCGGATGGTTTTTGCAACGTCCTAGGCATGCATGGCAATGTCCTAGGCATGCTTGAAACGTCCTCGGACGGTGTCCTAGGAGTCCCACATCGAAGGAAAACTCTCCCACTTGCTGCCTTATAAGCCTTGAAACGAAGGAAGTAGTGTATCATTAGTTTAGTTATTCGAATAACTATAAACTAATGGTACACTACTTCCTTCGCTTCAAGGCTTATAAGGCAGCAAGTGGGGGGGTTTCCTTTGATGTGGGACTCCTAGGACACCATCCAAGGACGTTTCAAGCATGCTTAGGACATTGTCATGCATGTCTAGGATGTTGCAAAAGCCGTCCGAGGACAGCCTAGGTGGTTGCATGCATGCCTAGGACATTCCAAGCATGCCTAGGTACCCACAATAAAAGGGCCATGAGGGGGTTTTCCTTCGATGTGGGACTCCTAGGACACCGTCCAAGGGCGTTTCAAGCATGTCTAGGACATTGCCATGCATGCCTAAGACGTTGCAAAAACCGTCCGAGGACGACCTAGGTGGTTGCATGCATGCCTGCCTAGGACATTCCGAGCATGCCTAGGTACCCACAATTATTATTATATCATTATTTTTAAGATCAATATTAAAATTATTATTATTATTTAAATAAAAAGATTGAATAAACATTATCCATTTAGAGAATTAACTGGATTCAAGCATGAATATATAAATCTTTATCATTATGTCATATTTTGTCAAATTCCCGCATTTATAAGCTCTTTGGCAATTGGCTACCATACAATTTTAACATTTAAAGCAATTTAGCATTATAAATTCAAATTGCCAAATCTCCTAAGCATTTTCCCCAAATGCTCTAAACAGCAAAGCTCTTTTCAATTAAAGCTTTTTTTTATCACATTATCTCCACAAATAAAGTTCTACTTTCTAGTTCCTACAACAATACTAAAGGGATACTATGACAATTTTAATTAAAAAGTTTTAACCTCATCAAAGCTTTTTTTTTTTTTTTGACAAGTCGAAAAGCAAAACTAGACATTCCTGCCAAACTTATATATAGTAAAAGCTCTACTTTCTTAAGAGCTTTTAAGTTGTACGCTTTAATTATTACATACAAATTTTTTAAAATAATATTTCTTCAATCAAGATTTTATTTTAAAACATCATTACAACAAACTTTGATTTCAATCTCAAAATTAGTTTTAGAAAACATTTTAAAAATCACTCTAGAGAACACCCTATGCTGGTACTTAACTTGGCCCTTATAGAAGCAAAACCACGGGTTCCTTACCTCCTCTCTCTCTCTCTTTAATTTTTTTTTTAAATTTTTTAATTTTTTAATTTTTTAAATTTTAAAAGTTGAAAGAAAAATCATACTCTAGTCTAATTTAACCTTTTAAGTGTATGTTTATAAAATTTACTCTTGAAAACTTGAATTGGCTTTTGCCTCTCCAACTATACAAGAACTAATTGAGGAACGACTATCATGTCAAAAGTGTAAAGAAATGTTCGTTATTTTCTTAATAGTAACAAAATCTTAGCTCATTAATAGGATTGCAAGTGTTAGCATAATTTATTTTATTTTATTCTTTTAAGAAGTGAATTTTAAAAAACTAAAAAATTGATGATTGAGAAATTCTTTGAAACAATCTTGTGTACTCAAGTACCAAAATAAATAAATTGTACGCTTCTCTAGCAATTTAATGTGAATGGCATTTTTCAGTGGGGAATTCACCAACAGATGGAGAAATTAACCAAAAACTACCTAAGTTCTTGATATTATAAGTCCTTTAAAAGAAATATCTAATCTGAAGAGTGATACATTTTTTTTTTTTTTTGAGAAGAAAATCAGTATATGTTTTATTATCAAAAAAACTTGAATATATACTTTTGGATTAGGTTTTCAACCATTGGAGGGTCTGTTCTAGTTCTAGACAATAATGAAAATTATCAAAGTGCTGTTGACCAATTTGCTCAATGCTGGCCATATCCTCATGTCGTTCACCTATGTCATTCTTTAACCCATTTATTGTGTTGCAAAGCTTCCTTCGTGTGGCTTTCACATGAAAGAATTTGGTGTTCCTATTGACCATGTTGAAGCCATGAATGATAGTCACTTATTCTTGCTTCATCATAATCTCCTCCCTATTCAATGGTTAGTTCAATTCCATTATGGCGTCCTTCCATAAGAATAAACTCACTCCCATAGTCCCATATGAATCCCACATCGATGACTGGCACAGTCATCCAAAGCTTTCGGCTTTGATCTGTACGAACCACCTTCTTTCATTTCATATGGACTTTAGGCCCATTAATACTAAAACTCCTGGGTCCAACCCCTTCCACACAATTCTACTTCATGGGTTCGTACCATACCTTCAATGTAAAACTAAAAACAAAGCGGTTTTTAAAAACCATTTCTCCAAAATCAAATAGAGAGCAATAATTTGAAGCGTAAAGTTTGACTAAACTGAAGACCAGTCACCAACAATAATGCTTCTCTTGGTTCAAGTAAAATTTGAGTATAATATAAGTACAATGCAAAATAGTTTACTTGTAATTAAAAGTTATTTCTAAACAGACAATACCCAAAAAAGAAAAATGCTTCTAAAAGCTGTACAACAAGCTTCAATGAATAAATTTATCTATTAAACCCCAAAACAAATAAAGAAAAATAAAATTTAAAAGTGAAAAGAGAGGTCATCCATCATCTCACAACAATATTTGCAACTGTAAGTGAAGACAATGGTCACCAATCATTATGCTTCTCTTGCTTCTTTAGCAATATTTCAGTAAAACTAAAGTTCGTTGTAAAGTATTTTCTTATACTCCTAGGTAATCTCAAAAATTATATGGTAGCAACAATTATTTCTAAGTTTTAAAGTTTATTTACTTATGTACAACTTTTATAACCTCACTTTTTTTTAGGTACACAGATAATTTAACCAACTTTCAACGAATAAATTAGAATGCAACCATAAAAATCATAATTGCAAATGATTTACACAATTTTATAAAATTAAAAGGTTGAGAAAGAAAAAACCCTAGAAAGGAAATATATTTTATTTTAAGTTGCAATATATAAAAGTATAATACTATCATAATAAAAACTGTGAGACCTTTTCATAATTAGGGCCTAAGGTAACTACCTTTTTTTGTTTATAACCCTTAAGGTAACTACCTAAATGGCCTATATGGTAGCTAAACCTGCATACTCTATCAAAGCTTCTGAGTTTGTGCTGCACGATACTTTTGGCCCATTGGGTTTTTCTTTCTTCATGGATGATGGGTCGTGCATGTGGGTGACCTCAAAAAAGGCCCATTACAACTAAAGCCCTAAGGGTCCAACTCCCTTCCACACAATTCTCCTTCATGGGCTCGTAACATAAGCCCACCATTTTTTTTTTTTTTTAACATAGTTGAAATTAATCACTTCAGGAGGACCAAATCTCGTGTGGGGCTCCATTTGTATTCTTGCTGGTATACTTCGGATGTTGCAACATTGTGCAGTGCTACATTCTCATAATCCTCATCTTAGTTTGCTTGTTTTGAGTGATAAGACGTGGGCAACATTCATATATAATAATTATTTTTTTTATATACATATATGATAATTTTGATGATTTTATTAATAAATTTTCTTTGATTTAATTGTCTTTGATGATTTTATTAAATAATCCGTGATTTTAAGTTGTTTGAGACTTAGGGTCTGTTTGAAGTCCGCTTATTTTGTTGAAACTGAAAACTTTTTTATGAAAGTATTGTAAATAAAGGTAAAAGTTAGCTAAAATAATATAGTGGGACTCATGAATAGTATCAAAAAGTGCGGGAGGACTCATAAATAGTAACAAAAATAAGCTGAATAATTAAATAAGCTGACAAAATTAAGTCATGCCAAACACACACTTATCCGATTAATTTAATTGGGATCTTAAATATTCATTATTCATTTCAAAATTCAAAGCATAAGGTGGAAAATGTTTCAAATAATTCCTTTTAAGTCATCAATTTTCTAATGAACACCAAGTATTCTGTTTAAGACATGATTTGTCATTATTTGTTGCTGTACTCGACAATTTTACCATAATTTAATGAAGTCGTCAAAAGTGAGTAATGTATAATTATTTTCATATGAATCCATTACTTTTTTCTTCACTAACCACAAGTGACCACTTCAAAGTTGTGTTCAAATGCTTTCTAAAAACAAAATCCATAAAAAAAAAAAAAATCAACTAAAATTATCTTGGTTTCTTCCATAAACCTTCAAATATACCAATTAACTTCCTACATATCTCCCTTGAGAGCTCCCATCACATTCAAGGCATATCTCCCTCTAAAATAACATAGTTAAGGACACTTTATTGATGTTTATTTTTTTCTAATTAACATTAATGCTTGAGATTAATAGGGATATATTAGTTAATTATGTATTTTTTTGTTTTTTTGTTTGTTTGTTTATTTATTTGTTTATATGTGTGTGTGTATATTTATATACATATTTATAAAGATATATTTTAGTACATCTTAGCGGCATTAACGTATTGGTAATACAGTAATACACACCTGTTTTTTCCAAGCACATACCTGGACTGTACAAGTGCAGTCAGTTACACCTTGCATAACTGTTCCTCATCAGCTGGCAAAATGGTTTTCCAAGGAGAATATGACATTTATTTTTTTAAGAACTTATGGTTGTGGCTGGCTGGCAGATGGGGCAGGTTTTGCACTTAACCCTCAAGTACATTGTCTCTGGTCCTTTTGAAGTATTTTAATGCAGTTATATTGGTTAAGAAGAAGTAGAAGAAGAAGACGAAGAAGAGCACCTTAAAGGAATAGTGGGGTTGCCATTTAGAAAAAAAAAAATTGTATAAAATTTTGTCAAATGCATTTTAAGCGATTTGATTCAAATGACTGGGAACTCTTTCCTCAAAACACCCATTAATAGGTGGTCTACAGACAACAATGTACTTCACCATTCGATAATTAAATCTTCATATCACTCCACCCAGTGTAAGAGTAAACGTCATACTTCCCATCAAGCTTCAATAATAGAACTTAATCTAACCCTACTGCAAAATGAAATAAACAAGCTTAGTATCACACAAAAACTTTAAAATATTTTTCCCATTGTCCACAAAACGTTTAAGAATACATAATGAAATATATCACGCCATGGTGTACTAACAATCTAAAAGCAAATACATTAAAAAAAACAAAACGAGGCATGCAAGCTTTAAAAAGTTGATGCCTTCTCGAAACAACAACACAACAATCAACTCCCTTCAGTTAGGCAATTGATTTTGGCATGCCTTTTTCAAGGACAGAGGTCCAAAATAAAAGGTTGAGAGAAACCCCTGTTTGAAACTCTATGAGAACTTTCCTCAAGCACTTGGCATGCCTTTTTTTTAAAGCCATGATTGAGTTGTCGTTACAAAGAGCATGCCAACTCATTAAAACAACCAAGGCAAAAAAGAGAGAGAGAGAGAGAGTGAACTTTTTGACGGCCTTAATGGTGTAGGTTAATACCGTCGTCGGAGCAGAGAGCGGCTGGAATTAAAATACCATGCTTCTTATAATGTGGGTCTTGCTTAGAGTCTTGTTTAGTAGTGGTGGCTCTGGTCTTGTAGCTGGTTTGGAAGAGAAAGAAGTCGAGAGAGAAGAAGCTTACAGATAGAAGCGTAGAGAGAGTTCTAAAGTCTAGAAAAAAAGTGTTTTTTTTTCTTTGTTCCAATACATGACCTGCTTTACCAGTAACAAGTATTCCCTTAAATTATACAAATTAAAGTGAAGATCAAAACAATACTAATTTAATAGTTCAGATTTAGGTAGTACCATACTCCTAAAAGAAATGGGAGGGTATGGTAGAATGACCGAATTTTGTAATATCATGAGTTATCATAACTTTATGATTATAATATTAATATTAATATTTTTTTTATTTATATTACTATTTAAAAGGCTTTCTCTAATACAATACTAACTCTAATTTATTCACTTATAAATTAGATTTTCAAAATAAAAATTATATATATATATATATATATAAATATAGGTTTTTTTTTTAACAAAATAGAATCAATAAAAAAAAAAAAAAAAAAAAAAAAACCTCATCAAACGTGCTTCTAGTGAAATATAATTTGTGAAAATAGATGAATTTGTGAAAATATAATAGTTAACTAAATAAAATAAATAAATATCTTTTTAGCTACGATTTTATAAATAGTAAATTAGAGCAACATACTCAATCCAACATCATTGCATACTCACCTCGCAAGCCCAACTTCACTTCAGCGAACCTAGCTTCATTTTAGCGAACCTAGTTCGTAAAACCCAACCACTTCGAGCAGTGAACCACCATTTTAGTGGGTGAATGGAAATCACTGCAAGTAAGATGTTTGGGTGTGGGTTTCCGTGAACTTTTCGGATTAGGAACAAATTGGGTTTTGGTCTGATTTGGGTGTGGGTTTCTTTCAAAATGTTTCTGAAGATTTTTTGTTTTTTGTTTTTTTTTTTTTGTTTTAGTTGCAGGATTGAGTTATTCCCTCCTGAACTTGAGTTTCTTGACAATATTTTTTTTCAAAGCCACATGCAATAAATTATTTAAAAAATACTATCAGTTAGTCACACCACATAAGTGTAAAATTGTTTGGAACTTAAGTTTGATGAGGTCGAGTTGTGATTGAAACTCGATTTTCACAAAGTTGAGTTTCAAAAATGAAGTTATATAACTAAATAACTTGCAAAAGAAATTCTTTAATAATATAATTGGCAAAAACTAATATTTAACAAAAAAATGCCTGAAAAATTATATGGATGTATGGAGTGATTAAGAACTTTCTTGGGATAATGGAAAATGATTACATAAATAAAAACCTAACGCTTTTTCTTATAATAATGTAAACTTTTGGAGTCACAGAACTATGCCTTTGTTTAAAAAACATAATTGTTAGAGTTAATATTGTGTTGGCAAATTCAATGGCAAAAGTTTGAAAATTAATTGTAAACATTCCCATGCATTCATTTATGTTGAATTGAACTTGTAACAACTCAATGAGGTTGAAGATCCAGTTAAATAAATAAAAAATGAGGTTGAAGAGCTAAATGAAAAATTCAAAGTGCTGCATTTAAAATCTAGATCGAGAAAGATTGACTACTTCGAGTGAGAGCGTCAAAATTCGAATTTCAATTATAAAGAGAGGTTCGCCTAAAATTAACCTGCTACTCAATCATGCGAGATTTCTTAGAATTCGCCATATTTGATTTTCCTAATTATTTATGTAGTCAACCAACCCTTAATTGCGCTCAGATTTTATTTGGATATTCTATGAGATATTACCATATGAACAAAGTTTCTCTCCAAACTAATTTGGAGAGAAACCCTACAAACTCATCATATGTATTTATATTGAGTGTAAATTTTGAAAATCTAACCGTTAGATTGCATGTTCTTATTACATACTTAATGCTTACAAAATTTCAAGAAAATCAAAAATCAATTGCTATGTCATCAAATAAATGTTATAATTTCAAGTTTTTGTAATCTAAAGTTGTATATAAAAAATAAGTTAATTGATCAAATAGTAAATAATATCCGGTTTGAACGAAATTTGATATGCATGTTAAGAACATAAAGAATATGAAATTCAACGGTTAGATTTTTAAAATTCACACCCAAAAAAGAAATATATGAGAAGTTTGAAGAGTTTCTCTCCAAACTAGTTTGGAGAGAAACTTTATTCTTACCATATATAATGTTGGCTATTTATTTCAAGAATAATAGTTTTGTAATGTACCAAATTTTATAATAGTTTTGTAATATCATGAGATACCATAATTTCAGGATTATAATATATTTTTATTTTTTATAGAAATATTGAGGCTATTTTTATAAGAATTAAAATGTTGGAGAGAAATCATAGAATCACATTAATTCTTTTCGTCTCGCTTTCTCTTTCTACACATCAACATGTGTTCTCAATCTAAGATACCAATTTTATTACAGTGTTCGATTAGAATACAAATCTTTTGTACCACATTTTATATATCTTTATTAGATTGTATGTAAGTGTATTACATCAATGGTTCTGACTTCATACTCTAATATTTATTTTTATTCAATTTACTTCTTACTTCCTTTATTTTACTTTTCTTCTGTAGTATATTTAAATTGAATGTAACTACTAAAAGTAATCTCTTTTGCAAATGGGCTTATATTTTCAAGAATTATCTCCGATGGAAATTGGAAGGTCTTAGCTCAAAAAACATTAGTAACTCAAATTTCTTGAATAAACAAGCCTAAATTTTTTCGATTCACTAAGTTGGAGTTTGCTTAGGTCAAATTGGACTGAATTTGTAGTACTGTTCAACTCAATCCAATCCGTGTTATCTTTAATTAAAAGCATCCTACCTCGTGGGAATTGGGTTGGCACCATTTGGGAGACCTAATAAAAATAATTAGGTTTTATTCAACAATTCAAATCTTTTAATTAATTAATAATTACAATTAACATAATTGAATCCAATATATTTCAATTTCTTCAAAACTAAGGCTCAAAATACGAAAATAAGTTAAACTATGACATTCATAAAGTGCTTGGAGGTTTAGGGGGAAAATGATTCAAGTTGCGGGGTTAGCAGCATATTGTAATTAATTTTAAAAAAAAAACTAAATCCCAAAATCCAAAATAAATCAAACTAATAAATTAAAGAATATAACGTATTTTTTAAAGTATAAAAAGTATTGGTTGGCATTCCAAAGATGAACATTCATAAAGTTTAAACTAAACCCCAACAAGTATTACTTGTCTATTAATTTATTTTTCAAACTACTAAATTAATAGACAAGTAGTACTTGTTGTCTTGTTGGCATTCCAAATATAGACTATATCTTCGTGTCTAATGGGTTGAGCATGTTGAAAGAGTGGCCCATTACCACCAAAGCCCAGTGGTCTAACCCCTTCCATACAATTATTGTTTATGGGCTCATTTAATAAGCCCACCACCATAGGTCCTTCTCCTTCATATTTATTTTTCATCACAACCTATGTAATAGATATGATTATGACAAAAATAGAAAAATAATGGAGAAATCCATATATTTAAAGCCAATCATGCATTAAATTTTTTTTTTTTTTTAGTTCAGATTGATTATCAGTTTACAAAACAAAGGAAATACCAGAAAATTTTAGAGAAAAATTACTTTAAAAAATGGCAGTCAATCCCTTAATGACACAGCTGATGATTATATCCATATGTTTGCATGATGACCACAACATGGATTTCAAGGAAAAAAAATGTAAAAAGGAGAACAAAAAATAATTGTAACAACTACATGAATGACTAAGACCATTCTACGTTAAACTACATGACCACTAATTGGGACAGTGAAAGATCACTAGCATTTGTAGATAGATATTGCAGCTTCTTGCAAATTTATTGCTCATGTAGAAATAAAAGGTTCCCCATTTACTATGGAAAATATAACACTTTATTTGATTCGATGATTTTTAAAAAATGTTAGTGTAGTGTTGAAATGAATGAAGCAGAGACTTATGAGTAGGCCATCCACATAATAGCCTGTTTGTGTAATAATTTCTTCAGGATAACTAAGCAAAGATAAGTGTAAAGTACAAGTAAAGATAAATAGTTTCTAATGTATTGTGCCATGTTGAAAAGAAAAACACCCCAGCAAAGAGGAGGGATGAAGTACTTGAATTTGTTTCCTGTTCTAATGAATTTTAGCTCCCAGTTGAAAAATAGCTATAGAATAGCCCTTGGAGACATAATGACCAAATGTTACGAATAGCTTGATGAAAACAAGTAAAATAAGAAAGAAATACAAGATCACTTACGAACAAACATATTTGGTATTTGGATTTAAAAGAAAACATAATTAGAGAAGAGAGTAGGAGTAATAGGAGTTCAAGTTCAGAGGTACTTCCTACTTACATTTTAAGATATCTATTGCTTGAAAATGGGAAATCTTGGGACACCAGTCATCATTCCCCTTGGCATATCCTTCCATAAAATGAGGGCAACAAATGTCAGCAACATCTATAATTTGTGGAGACATTACATGGACGCAGATGAATCAGCATACTGAAATCGTGAGTACTTTTTTCTCCTTTTAGGATCAAATATGAGGGCCTTCAATAGCATATAAAGCTAAATTAATTTGCAAAACTGTTAAAAAGATGCTTTACACGTAATTAATGTATAAAGGCCTTATACTACAGCAATGTCAACTCCAGAATTATAATTTCCAGAAAAATGCAAAACTCATGATCCACCGACATTTATGAATTCTGAATAACAACATAATTCTAATCTCAACCATTATTGTTTTTTTTTTTTTTTTTTCATTCTACTCATTGTAAATTTCGATTTTCTCCCTAAACAATATGTGCAAGAGGCTGAACACCAGTCACTAACCACTATGATTTTTTTTGGTTCAGAGGAAATTTTACGGAAAATTGAAATATATTACAAAGTAGTCTCTTGCAAATTGAAGCCATATCGAAAGCCAAACAAATGATACCTCAAAAAATCCATGCAGCAAGCTTCAATGTATAAACTTATCTATTAAACAAGGCAGCAATATTGTCATCATCATCATTGATTATATTGTTAGGCAAAGATGACCTTTCACCACCAAAACAAGACAATTTCCCACTTAAAATCAAATATTTCAAAGCTCATCCAGTTACAAGTAACAGATAACAAAAGTTTTATTTGTCCATTTTCTAATCCACATTTCCAAAATCCACACTCTCTTACGTTAAAATACAAGCATAAAAATCATGAATGCAGATGACACCTACATGACATGATAAAAGAGAGGTAATTGGTCGCACATTTTGGTGACCTCAAAAGAGAGGCCCATTACTAGTAAAGCCCGTGGGTCCAACCCCTTCCACACTATTCTCCTTTGTGAGCTCATACCACAACGTGTCCTTCACAGACTTGTGCCTTTTGACAATATTGTAAGGTTATAACTTGGAAGTGGGATGTTAACCAAAAAAGAAAAAAAAACTTGGAAGTGGGAAATAGTACTAGGAAGATATCCCTAGGTAGTCCAATTTGCTTGGATACAAACATAAGTTGACAATATTGTTGGGCTCAGTTTGTATTCCTAATTGTCTACTTTGGATTTTTGCAACCCTAGGTAGTGCTAACATTGGCAGAATCCTAATCTTAGTTTTTTTTTTTTTTTTTGATAAGGAATCTTGGTTATTTTATTTGAGTGATTGATGTGGGCAACATTTATATATGATTATTTTTAATTTTTTGATTTATGTATATGATAACTCTGATGATTTTATTAATAAGTTATTTTTGATTTATTGGGTACAAAGAATTAATGGAAGTTGCTAACATGCATGCCCCCGGCCTTTGTAAGAAACAATATAAAATGTGGAAAATAGATTAATTAGGTTATGTTTCCTTGTGAACAAAAGAGTAATTCAACATTCAGCTCTTTTTGGGACTAAATTTATATACCAAAAGAATTAACAAATCAAATTCCATTCTTAGGGATGTGGATCTCTGACAAATAGATTTATGAAATGCATAAAA
>NW_027069503.1:914957-923970 GCF_002906115.3 Quercus suber
TCAGCAGCATATTGTAAGGGAACAGACCAGCTTCTTGAAATCATAAGTACTTTGTGGGTGCAGAACTTGAAGAGAATTTTCCTTTTTCTCTATTTGGACAAAATATGAGGGCCTTCTGTTAAATATAAAAACTTATTTAAATAAAGCACTAAAATTATGTTTAACACTACTTAATTAACATTGAAGGGCCTTATAACACAACAACAATGACTCAATGATTTTCTAATTTATGGAAAAATGAAAAACACATCATCCATCAACAAATAGGAACGATTTAGGAGAGGTTACTGCAACTAGCATATATGGCCATGTATTAATATCCAAAATTTTGAAAAATCTGTAGGAAGCCGGCAAAAAGTTTATGCCTGCATATTGAAAATGAAAATGAGAAAGAACTATTAAAAAACAATCTGAATTGTGGATTTTATTAGCTATATCTCAAATTTGAAGCTCTTTTTACACGAAGAATTATTAACAATCTCAATTATGGATTTTGTTAGCTATATCTAAAATTTTCAATGGGGAATTTTTTTTTTTTTTTTTTTTTTTTTTTTTTTAGAAATAAAAAACAGAGGAACTTAAATTGTATTACTTATAATTAATTCTCTATTGTTGGAATATGAGAAACACTAGATTCATAAGCTCTTGCTCCAGCAAACCAATAGAATAATAGTCTCTAAACCTTAAACATGAAAATCATTCCAAGAAACAAGAAGGATAAACCAAGGGGTGAGAATAACTGCATAAACAATATACTGGTTGAGAATAAGAAAGACAATAAAAGAGGAGAAGATTTGAGAGAACTTACCAACTTTAATCAACTTTCATCAGCTCCCATCTATAATAAATTACTTCTCCAGCCAGAAAGAATAGATAAATTTCCTCAAGTGCCTACAACACATCACAACAGAATAATTTTTATGATAGAATAAGAAAAATTTTGAAAAAGGAAAAGACTCAGGAAAATTGGATGGTGATGAAGAGATTAGGAGTCATAATGTGTGATTGGTAAATTTAAAGGTATGCTCAAAACAAAGAAGTTGCCATCTATCACTTGCTTGGAGCATGTGCTGGATCTTGCCTTTTTCAAAACCATGACAATAGTCATCAAAGTCTATCAAGTATCAAAATCAAGGTAGTTCAAACTACTTATGTCAATACTGATCAAAAGAGACAAAACTCATAGAAAATTTGGCTTTTATATAAACGAAACTGTACTAATAATATCAAATACTAGCCAATAGGTTTTAGTTATTAGACATAGGTCCATTACCTTATATGCAAGCAATTAGGAACTATCCTCTGAATGTCTGCTTGATCTAGAGCATCCAATACAAAGGTCACTTGTTGGGCAAGAAAATAATATAAAGCTTACAAGAAGAAAAAACCACTATAGATGGAAAACTTTAATTGGAGATAGAATTTTCATATGTTCTAATAGAGATATGTACAAGCAATTTTTAGTGCAATGTTTTGATGAAATAAAAAGGCTAACTATTGATGTCTACCTCATAGTCTAGTAAAGTGTTGAAGTCACCAGCATAGACGCTTCAAAAGTTAGAAAGCCATAACAAATCAACATTTGAAATGAAACATGGCGGAATTGTTAGGAATACTATATACATGAATAGAAGATGAAAGCAATGATCATGAAAGCATTGGAAAAACCTAGGCCTCACCTAATGCATTACTGATAGTGTTTCCAAGTATAGTGCAGCGATCAAGACTTGCAAATGCGTATACAATATGACTCCAGTTGACCTAAAAACGGAAGTTTCTATGAAAATATTAAAAGAAAACTCAAAGAGAATCAAATTAATCAACATAGTTTCAATGTAATCTTCAAGACAATCTTAATTAATGGTAATATGGCTTATACTGTATCATAATTTGATCACAAAAAATAAAATATGGAATCAGGGTCTCATTCAATTTAATTAGAATCTAAAGATGCCCTTCCTTATGGAGTACAGTAAACAAGACTTTTAATTTCATGTAAAACTCAAATAAAGACAGAATAAATAATGTATGTCATTGATGAATTTTCAAGTTTGAAAACTAACTTCACGTACTTTTAAGCAAGGGTAAAACTGTAGGAAAAAATGAAAAATGAATGTCATCAATTATTTTTCAAGTTTGAAAACTAACTTCAAATTATCTCTTTATTAAAAGGAAAAAAAAATTCAAATTAATTCACAACATCAACAACTATTATGGAGTTTGAAATTATAGGCTCACCTAATGACAATCTTAGAATTCAGTCATACATTTGGAATTTCTTCTCATAGATTCCAGATATACCTAAATACAAAGGGTCCTAAGTACCACAAATTGGTAACTTAAAACTGTAAAGATAGTAACAGGTAATCAGAATTTCATATATAAAATATCACAAAAAATAAGAGGGTGTTAAACCCACCAACCTCACTCTTCCCTTAGAACTTATAAGGAGACGAAGTGCCAGTTGAGCTAGAGCTCATCGTCCATCCAATGTTTCAAGGAGTGAGACACCAGGTAGAGCCTTTGTGATATGTTTTTTGTTAGCATCCTCTATAACCAAAGACAGAACTAATTGGCAAGAATCAGAATTTACCCATGCTTGGAGCATGCGCTGTGCTTATTACATTTTTCAAAATCATGACAGAAGTCATTAGAATCAGTCAAGACCATGGTTGTTTAAACTACTTATGTCAATACTGATCATGAGTGACTGAAATTTTTAAAAGAGTTTGACTCTTAGTCATGAGTTACAAAACCATATTGTGCTATAAATATCAAATAATAGCCAATTGTTTTAGTTTATAGAGAAAGGTCCATTACCTTATATGCAAGTGATTAGGATCTATCCCATGAATGTTTGCATAATCAAGAGCATCCAGTATTATGGTCACCTGTTTGGTAAGACAATAATTTAAAATTTCACAAGAAGAAAAGACCATTATAGATGGAAAAACTTAATTGGAGGTAGTGTTTTTAAATGTTTTAATAGAGATATGCACAAGTTATTTTTAGTGAATGTTTTTATGAAATCAACAAATAAAAATGCTAACTAATTAATTATAATTAAAAGAACCCAATTAATTTTTTTTATAAATTGAAATAAATCCTCAACCACTCCAAAAAACTTCAACTTAGCTTTACATAGAAAGGGATTACATGCATATTGCTTTGCTGGGAGATTCCATTGTTGGCCAATTTAGCTCCAAAATGGATGATCTGTAAAGTGTTCGTGACATTGGAAAAGAAAGGTCTGCCGAATCAGAAGCTGCAAGTGGCTAGTTCACAAGAATGGCCAAGTGCTACCTATGGATTACTAATTTGAAAATATTGTTCAATGACAAAATGATATCACCACTTATAAATTACATATACCAGAGTATGAAGATTGAAAAGGGGAAATGGTATCTAAACTTACAAAATTACGTTAAAACTCTGCAGGTCAAGGAATTTGTTCTTATAGGGGAAAGAAAAAAAAAATTTCCCTATCCTACCAAGTTCGGAAGGAAGTATCATATTCCTTCTTCTTTTTTCCCTATCTTGGATTTGATCAAGGCAAACGTGTTCAGGCCATTTTGGATCTAGAGGGTCTATTTTTCAATATGAAATGTACTGACTAGCAAGAACACCCAATTTCTTTTCCTAACCCTTTTCTTATACCCTCATACAGAATATACTAAATGTTGATTTGGGAGACTCAATTATGTGAGTGATTTTTAAAGATATATTATTTTGCTAACTTCTTTAAAAGAGCTGACAAGTATAAGCATAATGCTATTATTTTGAACTTCAATTAAGAAGCTAGATTTCAAGAAAATTGATCAATTACTGGATCATTGTTCAAAAAAATAGGATAAAAAACTGATCATTAGCTGACAGTAGCAGCTTTTTTCCAGGACACTTGATTGACAGTTTGTATATATATTTTTTTTAAATATATGATTCTCCTACACTTTGTTATGTTTACTTACTTTGATGGGTAGTTGAAGTATTTGAACTTATTTGTGCACAGTTGGCTCTCAATTCTCCTAGTAAAAACACCAATACTAAATAACCCTATAGACACATACCCAATTTTTGTGAATAACTTAAAGAAATTGGATATATAATGCAATACATTTGAGTATTTGATGCTCAAAAAAAATTATAATAATAATAGTAAAAGAGAAAATACAAAGTCTGTTTTAGATGGACTCACCAGTGGATAACTATAAGATGCTATCTGTTGGATGTTCAAACTTTCTATTTTCATTTAATACGGACATTCTTGGACCCGTCAAGCACTTTTTCTCACAGCACATTCTTCCTTTCAATGGTGACAGTAAAATATCTGCAGTTTCAACCATATGGTGAGGCAATGCATCAGCTTAATGCATGCCTATAAATGAATGGTTACCTAATAACAAAAGAGAAGTAGAACCAAATTATCAATTTTAAATAGCAAAAACAGGGGAAAAAAAAAAGAGGTTGGTGGTGACTTGGCAAGTTAGGTTGTCAAATGTATTGCATTATAGATCTCATGAAGGCTTGCCCAAATTGGGTAACAAGCTAACAGCCCAGTACCAACACTAATCATGCCAAATTAATTTTATAAGAAAACTATTGATTAACAATTTTTTCTTTTTCCTTTTTTTGACTAACAGGTGAGTAAACATTAGAGAAAAATTACCAACTCTTATAAACTACTATTAGCTCTCATAGTTGAGAGTGAATTAGTTGATTGATTTTTCCTCCAGCTATACACAATAGAAATGTCATCCCCAATGCCTACACATCATATATAAACCTAATCAAAAATAAATTCAAGGACGTAATTGTGCAAAGAAAAAAAAAATCTTATTTCAATAATATTTGAAGATCTACATATGCCATGCAACAAAATATGATGCACCAAATGTGAAACATTAGACAAAAGGACACTTAAGAGAAAAATACTGTTTTTTTTATTCTTTTTAGCTTAAAATAAGATTCAAACGTCTTTTTGAATATTTGGAATAAGGGCTATCTTGCACCATTTTGTGCTTCAGTACACCTTTAATTGGGAAATGCTGGATAATTAGCATGTTGAAGTACACCTTTGATTGGGAATGAAGGATAACTAGCATCTGTAAATGGTATACAAAATTATAAACAACTAATTTAGTAAATGGTATACAAAATTGGAGGGAGATTAAAAAAAATAAAGGAATGCATCTTAGTAGGATATTTTTGTTGGAAGAGAGAAATTAGAAGAGAAGAGGAGATTGGGTTAACTCACAAATTTTAATGTAATCATTGGAACCAATTTAAAATTCCTTCTATTGTGATTTTTGGACTACAACCAATCCTCTAGTACTGGGGCACTCTTGCTCCTTCCATATTCCTTCCAAAGTGAACAGTAAAAAAATCCATCTATGATTGTATTCTTAGCTTTCGCATGGATATAAATTGAAATAAATCCTCAACCACTCCGGAAAACTTCAACTTAGCTTTCCATAGAAAGGGATTACACACCTATTGCTTTGCAGGGAGATTCCGTTGTTGGCTGAGCAGCTTATGTAACCAAAAGAAGATTTGGCTCCAAACTGGATGATCTGTAAAGGATCCTTGACAGTTGACATTGGAAAAGAAAGGTCTGCTGAATCAGAAACTAAAAGTGACTAGCTCACAAGAATGGCCAAGTGCTACCTGCGGATTACAAATTTGAAAATATTGCTTAATGATGAACTGACGAGAACTTATACACAATACTAGTACGGCTTTGCCCCGGAGTTTTTCGCAAGTTCTTCTTGTGAAGCCCCATCAGTTGATGTATCCACAACATTTTAAATATGCTCGACCTTGCTTCCCACAGAGCATTTGTCACAGGCGAATGGTACATTCCAGGCCATAGACTATCGGTTTTCGAATCGAAGAGCCTGCATCAATAGGCTGTGAAGCATCAAATGGTGAACTAATAGAGGAAACAACTGGGATTGCAGAATCAGCAGGATTTGAATTGTTCACTAGAGAATGGCCTGGTTTGAATGAACTTGTATGAATTTGGATGATAAATCTTGATCTTAATAATGGGTTTTGATTGTTTTGAAGAATTAAACAAGTTTGGATAACTGGGCTCATTGTTAAAGATGTTATTTTGATCAAGAAATGTGGTTTTGGAAGTGGGTTTGATTTTTTTGCTGAATTTGTTATGTGGGTATTGATGGCTATTGATTGTTTTAAGAATTGGACAGTTTGGATTACTGGGTTCATTGTTAAATTTGATTTTGATCATGAAGTGTGGCTTTTTTGAAAGTGGGGTTTGATTGTTTGGTGAATTGGGTATGTGAGTATTGGTGGTGGGAACAATGTTTTGTGTTGAGATGGATTGGTGAGAGCTGTGAAGTATGAAGGTGCGGTGAGGATTTGGATGTATAGAAAGAATTGAGATTGGTTGAAGAGGTGGTGGGAAAGTGATTTTCTGAGTAGCCCATGGTTGTAGAATGAATGAAAGGAATGGTTTCGGTTACATGGGCTGTTTGTGTTTGGTTTAGTTGAACTTGAATAGTTCATGAATCTAGGACACATGAACGTTGACCGCTGAGCAGGCCAAAATTGGAATCTAATTTCATTTTCCAAATAATATAGATAGTTGGCACGGCTTCAAACTATATTTTTTACTAAATTTCAAGTTTAAGAGACTCGATTTATGACCTATAAATTGAGTTTTTGATACTCGATTTACAGGGTTATCACGTCTGACGTGGTATTTTTTCCACGTGGCGTCTACATGGAAATCAAGTCTCTAAAACTTGATTTATAACCCATTTTTTAATTACAATCATTCATACTCAGAAGAAGCAGAAAGCAGACAGAAAACGCAGAGAGAGAGAGAGAGAGAGAGAGAGAGAGAGAGAGAGGAGAGAGAGGAGAGAGAGAGAGAGAGAGAGAAGAGAGAGAGAAGAGAGAAGAAGAAGAAGAAGAAGAAATGGATATGCAAGCTCAACTGCCACCCACGCTGCGCTGCTAGGCCTGCGCAACCAGGCCGTGCTACCCGGACGCGCTGCTCTTATCTGATCTGGGTCTCTAAATCTTTCTCTCTCTGATCTGATTGTACTGAGATTGTTGTGTCTCTGATCTGATTGTGCTGGATTGTTGCGTTTCTTGGATTTTTTTTTTTTTTTTTTGGTATTTCTGGGAATGGCTGAGAGACTTGAGACTTAAATTTTTTTTTTTGCTTTATAAATCAAGTCTTAGAGACTCGATTTCCAGGTAGACACCACGTGGAAAAAAATACCACATCAGACGTGATCAACCCATAGAAATCAAGTCTTTGAGACTCGATTTATAGGCCAAAATCGAGTCTTTGAAACTCGAGATGCTAGTAAAAAATATAGTTTGAAAACATTGACTACTAATTATAATGTTTGAAAATCAGGGTTAATTTTCCATTTTGACCAGTGAGCAAGCCAGGAAGTTTTTTGTCTCTAGAGAAGGTGTTTACATATTATGGGGGGTTGCATTTTTCACATGGCGGGGGTTATGATTTTTAATTTGTAACCTAAGTTATATCCTTATTTAATAAAATAAATATTACTACATATTTTAGAAATCTAATAGTTGAATTATATATTCTTTACGCTCTTAATACATATATCAAATTTTGTATCGATTAGATATTGTTAACTATATATTCTATAAGCTCATATTTTATGCATAATTTTAAATTATAAAAAATTGCAATATAAATAATTTATTGATAACATAACTATTAATCTTTAATTTTCTAAAAATTTTGCAAGCATAAAAAATATAAGAAGAAGATGTGATCTAATGGTGGATTTGTCAAAATTCACTTTTAATAAAAAGATATTGAATAAGGTTGTAGCATTAAATTACAACTAATTTTGTAACTAAATTTTGTCATTTTAAAAGTAAACATGAAAAAATATGAATTTTTTTGTGAGAATAAAAAAAAAAATTAAAAGCAATCAGCAATTTTTTTTTTTTTTTTGAATCAGAATTTTTTTGGCTAATATAATATATCAACAACTAAACCTAATTACTATTTTTCTTTAAAAAAAGTAATTATTATTTTTTTAAACTAATTTGATAGTTAAAAAGAATAATTTAAATATTGGACGTCTTGCTAAAAATATAAGGCGTGTTAATTGTTTTATTAAATGTGAAAGAAAAGTGAAAATTTTTAATAGCAATTTTGGTGTCTAGCACTTTTGTTGTTTTATATTATTATACATAATTCAAGACTCATTTATGTGTGTAACTAACTTTATTTGTCGCTCTTTCTCAAAAAAAAAAAAAAAAAAAACTTTAGTTGTCGCAGACTTATTTGTAGTAGGTACCAAATCTATACAATAGATAATATATATATATATATATATATTATAGGATAACCATAGATAATATAACAATGAAGGCTTTGCATTTAATTTTGTTATTAATTGTTAAGCATAGGTTGCGCTTTCAAAAAAAAAAAAAAAGGCATATGTTGTGCCATTATTTGTAGTAGGTTACAAATCTATACAATAATGCGCATATCAATTTTTGTGTCAATCGGATATCATTTACTTTATAATCTATAATCTTATATTTTATGCATAATTTTAAATTACAAAAACTTGCAATTTAAAAATTTATTGATGACATAACTATTGATCTTTAATTTTCTTGAAATTTTGCAAACATGGAGGATATAAAAAGAAGATGCAATCCAATGGTGGATTTGTTAAAATTCACCTCCAATAAAAAGATATTTAGTGAGTTTGTAACCTAAGACTACAATCGATTTTGTAGCTAAATTTTGTCTCTTATGGACAAAGTTTAGTTACAAAATTAGTTGTAGTCTTAGATTTTAAAAATATGCAATAATATTGATTTTATTGAGTGAGTTTGTAGTCTAAGACTATAGCCAATTTTGTAACTAAACTTTATCCATAAGATAATATAATAATGAAGGCTTTGCATTTAATTTTGTTGAGCATATGTTGTGTCATTAACAACCTATTATGCCTTATCAAAAAAAAAAAAAAAAAAAAAA
>NW_027069503.1:938067-943972 GCF_002906115.3 Quercus suber
GAGAGAGAGAGAGAGAGAGAGAGAGAGAGAGAGAGAGAGAGAGAGAGAGAGAAGAAGAAGAAGAAGAAGAAGAAGAAATGGATATGCAAGCTCAACTGCCAACCCACGCTGCGCTGCCTAGGCCCTGCGCAACCCAGGCCGTGCTACCCAGGACGCGCTGCCTCTTATCTGATCTGGGTCTCTAAATCTTTCTCTCTCTGATCTGATTGTACTGAGATTGTTGTGTCTCTGATCTGATTGTGCTGGATTGTTGCGTTTCTTGGATTTTTTTTTTTTTTTTTTGGTATTTCTGGGAATGGCTGAGAGACTTGAGACTTAAATTTTTTTTTTTGCTTTATAAATCAAGTCTTAGAGACTCGATTTCCAGGTAGACACCACGTGGAAAAAAATACCACATCAGACGTGATCAACCCATAGAAATCAAGTCTTTGAGACTCGATTTATAGGCCAAAATCGAGTCTTTGAAACTCGAGATGCTAGTAAAAAATATAGTTTGAAAACATTGACTACTAATTATAATGTTTGAAAATCAGGGTTAATTTTCCATTTTGACCAGTGAGCAAGCCAGGAAGTTTTTTGTCTCTAGAGAAGGTGTTTACATATTATGGGGGGTTGCATTTTTCACATGGCGGGGGTTATGATTTTTAATTTGTAACCTAAGTTATATCCTTATTTAATAAAATAAATATTACTACATATTTTAGAAATCTAATAGTTGAATTATATATTCTTTACGCTCTTAATACATATATCAAATTTTGTATCGATTAGATATTGTTAACTATATATTCTATAAGCTCATATTTTATGCATAATTTTAAATTATAAAAAATTGCAATATAAATAATTTATTGATAACATAACTATTAATCTTTAATTTTCTAAAAATTTTGCAAGCATAAAAAATATAAGAAGAAGATGTGATCTAATGGTGGATTTGTCAAAATTCACTTTTAATAAAAAGATATTGAATAAGGTTGTAGCATTAAATTACAACTAATTTTGTAACTAAATTTTGTCATTTTAAAAGTAAACATGAAAAAATATGAATTTTTTTGTGAGAATAAAAAAAAAAATTAAAAGCAATCAGCAATTTTTTTTTTTTTTTTGAATCAGAATTTTTTTGGCTAATATAATATATCAACAACTAAACCTAATTACTATTTTTCTTTAAAAAAAGTAATTATTATTTTTTTAAACTAATTTGATAGTTAAAAAGAATAATTTAAATATTGGACGTCTTGCTAAAAATATAAGGCGTGTTAATTGTTTTATTAAATGTGAAAGAAAAGTGAAAATTTTTAATAGCAATTTTGGTGTCTAGCACTTTTGTTGTTTTATATTATTATACATAATTCAAGACTCATTTATGTGTGTAACTAACTTTATTTGTCGCTCTTTCTCAAAAAAAAAAAAAAAAAAACTTTAGTTGTCGCAGACTTATTGTAGTAGGTACCACCAATCTATACATATAGATAAATATATATATATATAATATATATTATAGGATAACCATAGATAATATAACAATGAAGGTTTGCATTTAATTTTGTTATTAATTGTTAAGCATGGTTGCGCTTTCAAAAAAAAAAAAAAAAGGCATATGTGTGCCATTATTTGTAGTAGGTTACAAATCTATACAATAATGCGCATATCAATTTTTGTGTCAATCGGATATCATTTACTTTATAATCATAATCTTATATTTTAGCATAATTTTAAATTACAAAAACTTGCAATTAAAAATTTATTGATGACATAACTATTGATCTTTAATTTTCTTGAAATTTTGCAAACATAGGAGGATATAAAAAGAAGATGGCAATCCAATGGTGGATTTGTTAAAATTCACCTCCAATAAAAGATATTTAGTGAGTTTGTAACTAAGACTACAATCGATTTTGTAGCTAAATTTTGTCTCTTATGGACAAAGTTTAGTTACAAAATTAGTTGTAGTCTTAGATTTTAAAAATATGCAATAATATTGATTTTATTGAGTGAGTTTGTAGTCTAAGACTATAGCCAATTTTGTAACTAAACTTTATCCATAAGATAATATAATAATGAAGGCTTTGCATTTAATTTTGTTGAGCATATGTTGTGTCATTAACAACCTATTATGCCTTATCAAAAAAAAAAAAAAAAAAAAAACTATTTTGCCTTTCTCAAAAAAACAAAAACAAAAAAATACCTATTATGCATGTCACTAGCAAAATCAATTTATGTCTTTTTAAATTTTTAGATATTTCATTCCCCATCTTACTGTTGCACGTATGTTTACATTTTTCTTCTTCATTTTTTGGACTGTTTTTTTGTGTGTGTTCTAATTACTATAAGTATTTCTGTTTAATAAAAAAAAATAGGGTTATTTATCCAACATGGTTGTATGTGTTCAGTATCCGCTATTTATAACCTCAGTCTACAACTACAAATGTTATATNACAATAAAAGATGATTTGTGAGTTTGTAACTAAGACTACAATCGATTTTGTAGCTAAATTTTGTCTCTTATGGACAAAGTTTAGTTACAAAATTAGTTGTAGTCTTAGATTTTAAAAATATGCAATAATATTGATTTTATTGAGTGAGTTTGTAGTCTAAGACTATAGCCAATTTTGTAACTAAACTTTATCCATAAGATAATATAATAATGAAGGCTTTGCATTTAATTTTGTTGAGCATATGTTGTGTCATTAACAACCTATTATGCCTTATCAAAAAAAAAAAAAAAAAAAAAAACCTATTTTGCCTTTTCTCAAAAAAACAAAAACAAAAAAATACCTATTATGCATGTCACTAGCAAAATCAATTTATGTCTTTTTAAATTTTTAGATATTTCATTCCCCATCTTACTGTTGCACGTATGTTTACATTTTCTTCTTCATTTTTTGGACTGTTTTTTTGTGTGTGTTCTAATTACTATAAGTATTTCTGTTTAATAAAAAAAAATAGGGTTATTTATCCAACATGGTTGTATGTGTTCAGTATCCGCTATTTATAACCTCAGTCTACAACTACAAATTTATATATTACTATTTCATGTGTGTTCTAATAAGTATTACTGTTTACTCAAAACCCTTCTTCCATCTTCTTTTCCTATAATTTTTTTAGGATAAAGTTTGGTTACAAATTTGGTGTAACTTAAAACTATAACTTTCTAAATATATTTTTATTGGATATATTTTGACAAATCCACCATTGATTACATTATCTTTTCATATCTTCATACTTGAAAATTTTCAAAATCAAAGATAAATAGCTATGTATCATCAATTGTCTAAATTGTAATTTTGTAATATAAAATTATACATAAAAAATAAGTTTATCGATAATATAGTAAATAACTCCGATTGGTATAAAATTTGACATGTGTTTAAGAGCATAAAAACATGTAATCTAATAATTAGATTTTAAAATATGTAGTAATGTTAATTTTTTTTAAGGGAAATGTTAACAAGCACGATACGGTGTTTGTTAAAGTTTCCTTAATGTGAGTCCTACGTAATAAAAAAGTGTAATAAATGAAAAAAAAAAAAAAAAAAAAAAAAAAAAAAAAAACATAAAAGTACTTATAAAGTGGAAAAAAATGACATAAAACTGCAAAAAAAGACAATAAATTATCAAAAAAATTCAAAAAAGTTATTGTTAACTCTTTTTATAAAACGGAAGTTGTAGCTTAAGGCTACCACTAAGTTTATAGCTAAATTCTATCTAATTTTCAATTACTCCTTTTGCATCTCTCTCTCTCTCTCTCTCTCTCATACATTTCAAGTTTTATTTTACCAACAACAAAAAGAGGTTATTTCTGTCCAATTTCTTTTTCTTTTGGTGGATTTTTATGGTTTATGTCATCAATGTAGTGGATTTCTAATTAATTCTTACAAATCTATTTTGGACTGAGACATTTTACTATTTTTGACATGTTTTAGAGGTTATTATCTATTTCTTTGCTTTTCTTTTTCTTTTGGTGGATTTTAATGGTCTTGCAAATCTATTTTGTGCTGATATATTTTACTATTTTTGGTAGATATGTCTTGGCTTGTGCATTTTTTGCTATTTTGGTGTTTTACGTTCCCTTCACAAGTCCTTCCTCTCTTTTCACTTTGGTTTGGTTTTAGTTTTGATCAATAATTAATTGTTTTAAAAGTGAAAATTTGAATTTTACACAATACTTTGTCTATATATTTATAATTGTGTACCAATTGTTTGAGTGATTGTCTATTATAAACTTTATCTCATATGTATGATAATAATATGATATTCCTTTTAAGATAGAGCTTAAATTTATAATACTTGCTTTATGATAATTACTCTTTATTATAGGCTAAAATACCATTTAATTTTTTATGTTGACAAAATTCAAACTTAATTATTTTATTTGACGATAAGAAACTTTATTTGTTGAGTTAACTAGATTCACGAACAATATTCAATTGATGATTGGAAAATTTTTTCTCCAATTTTTTTTTTTGATGATTGGAATTTGTAGTTTATTATACCACCATTGTTTGGGGTTTTTATTTTTTATTTTTTTTTATGACTTATGAAGTTGAGCAAATCTTAAGTTCATACTTCATACAACTTGACCTATGATATTCAACTGCATAAAATAGAATATCATAAAATGTACACAATTATTTCTATGTACAACCGATTAGTAAATGTAGGGACTCGGTTTAGGAAAGTTCCCCAACAATACATTTTTAGAGAGTGGGTCGAAGGGTTAGGCGCTCATAGGCTAACAGCGGAGCACAAGCCACTTTCCTTTATTGAAGGATAATAAGCTCAATTTACAACTGAGGGTGGCTCCTTGGCTCTCGTCCGAGGAGGTTCTCCCTCCTCAAACTAACATCGCCCAGGAGCCATCCCTTTTCCCCTTTCTTATATAGTTCTCTCCCACCTATCCCCTTCTTCCTTCTGTTGATCATCCATTGGCTTTTTCTCTGACCGTTCGTCCCATCAGAGATTTTATCCGTGCTCAAGTGGCTCACCATGATCGATGTTACCCTGTCAAGGGGTTACATCCCCATTAATGCGGCCAGGGGGGTTAGGTGAGCGCATTTAATGCAGAGGTGACAGCTCGCCTAAGGCTTGCCCCTGCGCTATGCTCATGTCGCCGACGCGTGGCACTGGGCCCTCTCCTCCTCGGATTTTCAAGGAGTCCCCCTCGGTGGGGAGGTACTCATGTTCTTCCGAGGTCTCGGACGCTCGAGGGTGGGCCCTCCTCGGGTATGTTCCTCGGGGGTCGGTCCTCGCGCTTTCATCATCGGACCCCTCATGTATCCTTGGCGTGGGCCCTTGGGCCTAACTTGGAGCGGGCCAAGACTACCTGATTTTCTGGCCCCACAATAAACAATTGTATCTATTTTTCAAAAAAAAAAAATCTTCTTCGTTTTATTTATTTATTAAAGGTACATTCCTGTTCAAAAAAAAAAAAAATTAAATGTACATTCCAATTTATTTTAAATATATGATTTTTTAAAATGCATCCTTAAATATACTTTTCTTTTAATAATTTGATACCTACAACAAGAAAGATTGAGAATTTAAATCCTAATTTCTTAATAAATAAAACAGCTAAAAGACAACCTTTTAACATTTATGTATTTTACCAAAACATTTATGTAGAACCATTTTAAAATTTCATGTAAAAAAAAGTTTAAATAAATAAAAGAGAAATGAAATAAACATGTTAATTTTCTTCCAAACATTTCCATCCACCCCATGGGTTAGCAACGTGTGCTAATAATAAATGATCAATATATAAAAAACTATCTTTTCAAAAATAAAAATAAAAACATCATGGAATCAATAAATTAAATATATATATTGTGGGGGGAGAAGAACCCAACCAACTTATTGGGCCAAGGCCTTGAATGAGGAACACTCTCTTCCGAGGAGGTGA
>NW_027069503.1:951073-967480 GCF_002906115.3 Quercus suber
GTCCTCAATGGCCCTAGAATCTTAAACATGTTGGGTGCCACTGCCAGGGAGTGAGCCTATGGTTTCGGAGATAGCTAGTGGTGATGGGATCCATGGGATGGTCATTCCCCTTTTCTTTGAAGGCGATAAGGGAATAACTACTTCTCCCGTCTCCCGGTCTGTTAGAATCTTTTCTGGGGGGCAATACCTCACACCACGTTGAGGTATGCGGTACGCGGCCCTAAATGCTTCTAGCTGCTCAGGTATCCACCATGTACCAGTTTCCATGGTGTTTAATGAAACTGTTGGCCGAGAGAAAACTAAACGGTTTGGTGAACGATGACTCACCGGGACTAAATCAGAGAGAAGATTTCAGGCTTGTAGGAAGGTTTTGATGGCTTGGGAGGCCTGAAAGCAGCGACTGTGAGGTTTGGACGGAGCGGCGCGTCTGTTCTCTCTGGAGCGTCTGAAGATTTACGAAGTGAGGAAGAATAATGTCCTCTGAAGCTTTATACGGGGGTCAAACGAAGGGTCAGGGGCACTCTCGCCCAAATTTCAAAGAAAAACAGCTGTTGGATATTCAATCACCATTGGATATGAAGGAGAAGCGCCACCTGGTGCAATTAATGCAGCGCCTGGGGAATAAGGAAACCGCAGCGCATTAATGAAGCGACAGTTCCTATACTTATGCACGTGCCATTCAAATTTGCCTGTTTACGAGCTTTGCTCCGGGGCAAGTCAAAATCCTACTTTTTCTCTTCGGATGCGAATGAAAACTACAATTTTGAGGGCTAATGTGGGGGGAGAAGAACCCAACCAACTTATTTGGGCCCAAGGCCTTGAATGAGGAACACTCTCTTCCGAGGAGGTGAGGCTTCAGTCAGGCCCACTACAAAGGGGGATGCCTTGAGGTGAGCACGTATACCATCCGAGGAGATGCTCATGGTCCGAGTAGTCTGCATCTCGGATCCGAAGAGATTTGACTCGACACGAGCATGGGAGATTCAAGTGATCTATTTGACAAGTGTCAAGAAGGAGAGGAATCTCGATACACATAAAGATAACAGGATAGAAAAATATCAAGGAGGCATACTTCAACCACCACATTTAATGCACGGCACCTACCTTCTGGCCGCATTTATGTGGATAAGACCCCTGAAGTGCATTCTCAGCTACGCCACTCACATAAGGCTAAAGTGGGGTGATGGACATACTCAAATGGGTGCCTGGATGATGAACAAGTGGACGGAGGAGATGGAAGAAGGCAATGCTATATAGGGAAGGGTGCCTCTGATAGGGGGGGATCGAAAAACGGGAGAGAAAAAGGATATATTAGATGGTTGTAGCTCTGGAATTGGAACCTAGATTATCAATGAAAAGCATCTCTGGACAGAGTACTCATATTAGTCCGAGAACACATTAATTCAACTCCTCCATTGGTGTTGCTGTTTATACTGTTATTTCATTATTAGCCTAGCCCTTTCACCCACTCTCTAAAAATTTATGTTTTGGGTCGGTGGCTCCGAATCCATACCTCCTTAGGCATGGGCCGCAAAACTGACCCTACATATATATATATAATATATAATAAGCTTAGCTTCAAACAATTTTCCTTTAACTCACTATTTGATTATCGAAGAGACATTCTTATATAGTTTTAACCGCATTATTTTTTTAATAAACCATATCACTTGATTATACAAATACACATAAATAATATTATAAAAATAGCACTTTGTGAGTTGGAGAAAATAGTCCAAAGTCATTCGAGACAAAATTTTGTCATTTCAAATCTATACATGGTTTTAGTTTTACTTCAACCAGTTTAAGGAATCTCTTCTAACTCAGTTAAATGCTTTGTTTTCTTGATGAAAACTTTGTGTAAAATAGTTTTCCGAGTTGTCCAGTATTTATTAGCATTTAGAAAAAATAAATTAAAGAAAAACTACTTTGGTCAACATAAAAAGTATGACTTATTTATTAGAGATTTTTTTCCATTAATTCTTTTGGAAAATAACTCTATCTCATGTTAGGCATATAGGGAAGTTAAGAGTTTGTTTCTAACACATTTAAGGTTACGGCCAAAAATTAAAAAATAAAAATAGTTTTATAAAATATATTTTTTAGAGAAAATGACTTAATTTTAGAAAACTTAAAATCAAAAGAGAAAACGTTATAAGACATCATATTATTTATATTTAATAAAGTTGAGTTAAGCGTCGTAGTTACACCACATGGCTCACCAAATTGCATAAATTTTAATAAATTTTAAAAAAGAGAGATAAAAAACATAAAAGAAAAAAATATCGAATTTGCTTTTTTTTTTCAACGTATAGAACTTGCATTTTTTTTTCCTACGTTTTTTTTTTTTTTTTTGGTGGATAAATTTGCATTTTATTTCAATACTTTTTCCTAATAATAAAGTAAAAAAAAAAAAAAAAAGTTATTTGAGTTTCACCTAAACTACTTATTTTTGTTCATATCATCTTCTTTACAACCTAAAATTCCCACTATATGTACACAGAATTTTTTGGTATTTCATTATTTCTACTAAATACTTTACAATTATTTACTATATTTTTCCTTTAATTTTTCTGACTTTGTGGTACATTAAATGAAGAAGGCGGGGATGAAGGTAGTGGTTGAAGAAGCCGTGGAGTTGGAGGACCAACCTCACAAGCGATTCAAGCATGACCCATCTCTACTGGTAGCAATGGAATCCGGCACAGAGCCTACAATGAAGGCCATCACAGAGCCTGCAATGGAGGCCGTCATGAAACCACCAGAGACCATTTGGAAGTCCATGTAAAAATTGCCAATCCTTAAAATACTTTCACTTCCTTTTTTTTGTTTTTTGGTCTCATCTCATTGTAAAGTTAAATCACCACTTATTTTTGTTTGTTTGTTTTTATTATTGCAAGACGTGACCGGGTATTACGATCATCAGATTTACCACTTACTTCAGAGAAAGGTGTGAGCCATTGTTTAGATTTTATTTTCATTTTATTAGGTAATTTTTTTTTTCTTTCATCAAATTGAATAGATTTTGTGTATTTGTTGCCTTTTATATATAATATGATTTTTATCAACAAGTTTTATAGATAGGTTGAAATTCTATGTTTGATCACACCTTTTAGTGTTTTTTTTAGAAGTTAATATAGCAAGCAATATATTTGTATTTTGTAATTTCTTATTACATGATTATTTGTTATTGACATCAATCTATATATCTATATATATAATAATAGGTGAAGCAGAGAGAAACTCAAATAGAATTCCAAATTAAAGTTTCAATTTTGTGCCATGTGTCATTCCAATTGTTCAATTGAAATTAGAGTCCAATTTTACTATACACGTGTACAAAGAAAATAATTAGAAAAATATAATATGATTTGGGGTTGTTTTCGAGAGAACCATTACTCTGATTCATTGTTTTTATTTATTTTTATGTATGTTCATTGCTCTCTTGGTTCAAATTTTAAAGTGCTTAGGGAACTATAACAGGAAGCCGAATATGGAAAGTGGCTATGGGAATTGAAAATAAATTTCAAAAAATTAATTAAAAATAAAAAAACAAAAGAATATTACAAGAGATGCACCACTTGGAAAAATTGAATTCCAATTAAAATTCATTGGACTTGGTAATGAGATGAGGTGAAATTAATAACACATTAAACACTCATACTTTGAGAATCGGTAGTACCAATCTAAGGGTGAGTTTGGTTCAGCTTTTAGTAAAAATGCATAATGAAAAAGTGGAGTTTTCAAAAAGTGCATAATGAAAAAATGGATTTTCAAAAAGTTGAGTGTTTGGTAAAAACTGTTAAAAAAAAAATGTTTTTTGAAAAAGCTGAGTGTTTGGCTAGCACTTATAAAAGTGGCAGTTTGAAGAATAAATTACCAAAAAGGACAATGTATATATAAGGGAGTTTATTTCATTTAGGATAAAGTTTGGTTACAAATTTGATTGTAACTTAAGACTATAACTTTACTAAATATTTTTTTATTGAATATGAATTTTGACAAATCCACCATTAGATTATATTATCTTTTCATATCCTTCATACTTGAAAATTTTTCAAGAAATTAAAGATAAATAGCTATGTTGTCAATCAATTGTCTAAATTGCAAATTTTTATAGTATAAAATTATACATAAAAAATAAGTTTATCAATAATGTGGGGGGTGAAAAGCCCAACCTAACGTATTGGGCCTAAGGCCCTATTTGAAGACTACTGTTTGTCCGAAGAGATGAAAGTACTTGAGAAGAAGCCCATATAAGAGAAGCATGTCTGGGCATGAGTGTGGGGCACAGTCCGAGGAGGTATTCAATTGTCCGAAGAGGCCATTATCCTCGGATCCGAAGAAGCGTGGTCAAACAGACGTCTGGGAAGTTCAGGTGAACCCTAACAAGTCTAATGATGGGGATGAACCTCAGGCACGCATAAGGATAGCAGGAACGGAGAAATATCTAGAAGACAAACTTCAACCACCACATTAAATGCACTGCACCTACTTTCCTGGCCGCATTAATGTGGAGAAGACCCCTGAACAGTGCACTCTCAGCTACCGCCACTCACACAACACTAAAGAGGGTACATGATGGGACATGCACTCAAGTGGGCGTCTGGATGGTGAACAAGTGGACGATGAAGATGAAGGAAGAGTGTACTATATAAGAAGGAGAGGCCTCTGATAGAAGAGGATCGAGAAAAGAAAGTTAAAAAGGAGAAAACTCCATACTGTAGCTCTAAGAGTTGTAACCCACGTTCATTCAATACAAATCCTCTTCGGACGTCTATATTTGCATTTGTCCGAGCACGATTGAGTGTTAATTTGATCACAAGCACTGCAATCCAATACTGTTTAATTCATTACTAGCCTAGCTCTTTCACCCACTCTCTACAAATTCATTGTCTTGGGTTCGTTGGGCTCACAACCCATACCTTTTGGGCTTGGGCTACAAAAATTGACCCTACAAATAATATAGTAAATAACATCTGATTGGTATAAAATTTGACACGTGTTTAAGAGTATAAAAAACATGCAATCTAATAGTTAGATTTTCAAAATATGTAGCAATGTTAATTTTTTTTAAGGGAAATGTTAACAAGCACAATACGATGTTTGTTAAAGTTTCCTTAATGTGAGTCCTACATAATAAAAAAGTGTAATAAATGAAAAAAAAATAAAAAAAAGACTTAAAAGTACCTATAAAGTTGAAAAAATGACATGAAACTGCAAAAAAAAGACAAATAATTATAATAAAAAAAGTCAAAAAATTTATTGTTAACCCTTTTTATAAAAAGGAAGTTGTAGCTTAAGGCTACAACTAAGTTTATAGCCAAATTCTATCTAATTTTCAATTACTCCTTTTGCATCTCTCTCTCTCTCTCTCTCATACATTTCAAGTTTTATTTTACCAACAACAAAAAGAGGTTATTTCTATTCACTTTCTTTTTCTTTTGGTGGATTTTTATGGTTTATTTTATCAATGTAGTGGATTTCTAATTGTGGGGGCCAAATAGCCAGAAGGTACTGTTAGAATTGTATATATTGGGCCTATGGCCCAGTCCGAGGATATTTACTTGTCCGAGGATGGTCAAACAATGTTATTATGGGAATGATAGAAGAGGATTATACATGATAGTCCAAAAGATATCCGAGAAGAGGAGTCATATCGGAAATATGGATCCAAGATCAGTAAGAATGACCTACTGTCCAGAATATCCTACTGTCCAGAATATCCTACCGGGTTGCATCACAGTTAGAAGTCAAACATTGGATAGGAGTGGAGTAGTGGAAGGCAACAAATATCTACAAAAGCTGCTACCACCACATTTAATGTTCTACAGCTACCTTTCTGGCTGCATTAATGTGGAGAAGTCCCTTGAACAGTGCAAAGTTGGCCGCCCCAAGACCTACACAACCAAAGAAGGTGTCTGATGGGACAAGCAAGTGATCAACAAGTGTAAGATCAAGATGCTTTAGAAGGAACTATATAAGGAAAGAGGTCCTGCATGGAAAGTGGATCGAAAAAACAGAAGAAAAAAGACCATAGCATTCAGAAATCAAACTTGTAACTCAATTTGAGAATAATAAACAAGAATTGTGCACCTCGAATATTGCCGAGGACCTTTTTTATTCAATAGAATCCCATTTCTTTTCATTCTCCCATCCTTTGAATCTATTCTAATATTTGTTTGATTAACTAAAACCCAGTTTTTCAACCCATTCTCTATAAATTTATTGTTTTGCGCTTTTTGGGCTTAAGTCCCTCCATATAGCGGGCTAAAAACCCAAATTTGGTCCTTACACTAATTATTTCTTACACTAATTATCTATTTCTTTGCTTTTCTTTTTCTTTTGGTGGATTTTAATGGTCTTGCACATCTATTTTGTGCTGATATATTTTACTTTTTTTGGCAGATATGTCTTGGCTTATGCATTTTTTGCTATTTTGGTGTTTTACGATCCCTTCACAAGTCCTTCCTCTCTTCTCACTTTGGTTTGGTTTTAGTTTTGATTAATAATTAATTGTTTTAAAAGTAAAAATTTGAATTTTACACAATACTTTGTCTATATATTTATAACCAATTGTTTGAGTGATTGTTTATTATAAACTTTATCTCATATGTATGATAATAATATGATATTCCTTTTAAGATAGAGCTTAAATTTATAATACTTGCTTTATGATATTGACAATTACTCTTTATTATAGGCTAAAACACCATTTAATTTTTTATGTTGACAAAATTCAAACTTAATTATTTTATTTGACAATAAGAAACTTTATTTGTTGAGTTAACTAGATTCACGAACAATATTCAATTGATGACTGGAAAATTTTTTCTCAATTTTTTTTTTTTTTTTTTTGATGATTGGAATTTGAAGTTTATTATACCACCATTGTTTGGGTTTTTATTATTATTTTNGGACGGAGGAGATGGAAGAAGGCAATGCTATATAAGGGAAGGGTGCCTCTGATAGGGGGGGATCGAAAAAACGGGAGAGAAAAAAGGATATATTAGATGGTTGTAGCTCCTGGAATTGGAACCTTAGATTATCAATGAAAAGCATCTCTTCGGACAGAGTACTCATATTAGTCCGAGAACACATTAATTCAACTCCTCCCATTGGTGTTGCTGTTTAATACTGTTATTTTCATTATTAGCCTAGCCCTTTCACCCACTCTCTACAAAATTTATTGTTTTGGGCTCGGTGGGCTCCGAATCCATACCTCCTTAGGCATGGGCCGCAAAAACTGACCCTACATATATATATATATATATATATATAAAAGCTTAGCTTCAAACCAATTTTCCTTTAACTCACTATTTGATTATCGAAGAGACCATTCTTATATAGTTTTAACCGCATTATTTTTTTAATAAACCATATCACTTGATTATACAAATACACATAAATAATATTATAAAAATAGCCACTTTGTGAGTTGGAGAAAATAGCTCCAAAGTCATTCGAGACAAAATTTTGTCCATTTCAAATCTATACAGGGTTTTAGTTTTACTTCAAACCAGTTTAAGGAATCTCTTCTAACTCAGTTAAATGCTTTGTTTTCTCGATGGAAAACTTTGTGTAAAAATAGTTTTCCGAGTTGTCCAATATTTATTAGCATTAGAAAAAATAAATTAAAGGAAAACTAACTTTGGTTAACATAAAAAGTATGACTTATTTATTAGAGATTTTTTTCCATTAATTCTTTTGGAAAATAACTCTATCTCATGTTAGGCTATATAAGGGAAGTTAAGAGTTTGTTTTCTAACACATTTAAGGTTGCGGCCAAAAATTAAAAAATAAAGTAGTTTTATAAAAATATCTTTTTTAGAAAAAATGACTTAATTTTTATAAAACTTAAAATCAAAACAAACAAAACGTTATAAGACATCATATTATATTATATATAATAAAAGTTGGGCTTAGATGCCGTAGTTGTGCCACAAAGTTTCACCAAATTGCAGATATTTTAATAAATTTTAAAAAAGAGAGATAAAAAAAATGTAAAAGAAAAAAAAAGATCGAATTTGCATTTTTTTTCCTATATATAGAACTTGCATTTTTTTTGCCTACGTTTTTTTTTGGTGGATAAATTTGCATTTTATGTCAATACTTTTTCCTAATAATAAAGTAAAAAAAAAAAATAAAATTTTGAGTTTCACCTAAACTACTTATTTTTGTTCATATCATCTTCTTCACAACCTAAAATTCCCACTATATATACATAGAATTTTTTGGTATTTCATTATTTCTACTACATACTTTACAATTATTTACTATATTTTTCCTTTAATTTTTCTGACTTTGTGGTACATTAAATGAAGAAGGCAGGGATGAAGGTAGAGGTTGAAGAAGCCATGGAGTTGGAGGACCAACTTCACAAGCGATTCAAGCACGACCCATCTCTACTGGCAGCAATGGAGTCGGGCACAGAGCCTGTCACAGAGCCTGCAATGAAGGCCATCACAGAGCCTGTTACAAAGCCTGCATTGGGGGCCGTCACAGAGTCTGCAATGGAGGTTGTCATGAAACCACATTTGGAAGTCCATGTAAAAATTGCCAATCCTTAAAATACTTTCACTTCCTTTTTTTGTTTTTGGTCTCATCTCATTGTAAAGTTAAATCACCACTTATTTTTGTTTGTTTGTTTTTATTATTGCAAGACGTGACCAGGTATTACAATCATCAGATTTACCACATACTTCAGAAAAAGGTGTGAGCCATTGTTTAGATTTTATTTTCATTTTATTAGGTTTTTTTTTTTTTCATCAAATTGAATAGATTTTGTGTATTTGTTGCATTTTTATTATATATAATATGATTTTTATCAACAAGTTTTATAGATAGGTTGAAATTCTATGTTTGATCACACCTTTTAGTGTTTTTTTTAGAAGTCAATATAGCAAGCAATATATTTGTATTTTTTAATTTCTTATTACATGATTATTTGTTATTGACATCAATATTTTATAATGGATTTAATTTGTTATGGATTTTGTTTGGTGCTTTGTTCGATGTAATCTATATTCTTTAATTAAAAGCAAAATTTGCTATCAAACATGAAATTGGATACGAAAGAATCCATCCGTCCAAATTTCTATGTAAGTCTATCTTTACTTAACTCTGTTTTTTTTTAAGCTCCAAAATTTGGATATTTTTTCATTAATGAATTGAGGTTTTGGCTTAATTTTGTTTTCAAACGTTTCAATTATTGAATTCATTAATTTTTTTCATGTGTAATATTAATATCTGTGTTTTTTAACTGTTTCAACCCCGCAGCTCAAACCCTTTCTCCCCTATACTCCCAAGCACTTTGTACATGAGGAGATGCCAATTCAGTTACAAGGCCTTTGACTATTTTTTTTTTTTTTAGTGTAATATTAATATTTGTGTTTTTTCAACCGTTTCAAATATTGAATTCTTTATTTTTTTCATGTGTAATTTTAATATCTGTGTGTTTTTTTTTTTTATGATAAAAAAATAATATATATGATGTTCCTAAGGCTAAAACACATACAATTACAAACATTACTTTAAGTTAGGGTGTTATATTTTATTTATTTGTAGTTAGAATGTTACATTAATTAAGTATTATATATTATATATATATTTTTTTTTTTTAGAAATAATTACAATAAGCTGCTAACCCGCAGTTCAAACCATTTCCTCCTTACACCCCTCAAGCACTTTATCACGAGGAGGTGCCAATTTAGTTACAATGCCTTTGTCTATTTATTATTAATTAGAATATTACATATGAATACATATGCTGATTTAGGGTTGATAAACTTATAACCATTTGAATGAAATCAACACTAAAACAAATGATTTAAATATCAAACAAAGAAATAAAAAATTAAATTTCTTTTAAGTGAACAAGCACAACTTTTTTAATCTTAAATTTTGAATTAATTCTTTTTTTATTTTATTTGTTATTAAATTTATATTTATCAAAATATTTTTTATTAAGTCGTACATCGCAGAACATAATAGTAGGTCATATATAAATTACATGAGATATTAAAAATGTCCTACGATATCAAAATTACACATGATTAGTTTATTTAACTGCCACGTTAGTCCAAAATAAATTACACACCATTAGTTTTTACTTTTTTTTTTTTTTAATCGCAACCTAGTTGGAGAATTTTTTTTTTTTTATGGGAATTTTTTTTAAAATCAGTTTGAAGAAAATGTTTTCTTCAGAATCCTAATTNAAAAATGTTTTCTTCAGAATCCTAATTCCTATCGAATATATATATATATATATATATACACATATTTTTTAAGTACCAATAAAGTAACTAGTGCGATAGATAACTAAGATTTGAAGATTATTTAATTTGTTTCTCAAAAAAAAAAAATATTTAATTTTGTTTTTTAAAACAAGCAAAACCCAAAAAAACAAAAAGAAAAAAGAAAAAGAAAAAGAAAAAGAATGCCCAGAAGCAGAGACAGAGACAAAGACAGAGCATGAGCAACAGGAACACGGACACGGACACGAACACAGTAGAAGTAGAAGAAGAAGAAGAAGAAGAATCTGTCATTGATCTCATCAATCACACCGGCGGCGACTCAACCACATCCTCCTCCTCCTCCTCCGCCCATGCCGATCCGATGGCCCCGCCATCACCACCACCACCTACGCCGGCCATCGTAATGTCCTCCAGAGATCCCGACGCCATCTTCAGCGGTGGCGGCATCAGGTTCCCCTCTCTCTCTCTCTCTCTGTTGATTTTTGTTTTTTTACTTTCGTTTCAATTGTTATTAGAAAACAACAAAAACATTGATTCTGAAAAAGCAAGTTTTTTTTTTTTTTTTTTTTGTGTGAATTAAATTCCAAGAGAAATGAAATTTAGGTTGATTGTATATGATTTGAGAATTTGAACTTATTAGGTTTCAAAATCTAGTGTGATATATTTTTTCATTTCAATTGAAAGTAACCTAGTTACTTTCAATTTAATTATCATGAGAAAACAACAAACATTGATTATGGAAAGCAAATTATTTGTTTGTGAATTCAATTCCAAGAAACGAAATTGAATTTTTTTTTTTCTGTTATTTGTTTGAAAATGTTATTAGGTTATAAAATTTAGTGTAATTTTTTTAATTAAAAAAAATTAGGTAAGTGCAATTCACAGAACTATACACGAATCAACCTCAAAGTTTGGGGTTTCTTTTCAGGGAAAAATGATTTTTTTTTTTTTTATTACCAAAATGGTGGATTTTGTTCGATTTTAATGGGTCCCAGTGAGGTGGGTTTGTGAGAGACTGTGAATTTTAATGCAAAATGTTGTGTATGTAGTAGAACTCTTTTTTTTTTTTTTTTTTTAGGAAAGTAGTACAACTCTTTTATGAGTAAATATTTTGTGAAGGAAAATGCTAAAGGTGACACAAGTTTTGCTACATACAGCTTACGAACTGATGAGTCAATGAATGTGATTAGTGGGTTTCAACAACCTCGTAATTGAATATTTGAATTGTCTCTTTATGATTGGTGACATATCAGTTTGTAAGGTCAATGTAATAAAACTTGTAGTATCTGTAGCAATACTCATTTGTGAATAATTATAGAGAAAAACCTAATTTCCCAACTTGCTGGCTTGTGCAACTGTGAGTGGCGGGACACTTTTTGCCCATGTAGACCCACCACTTTCTATCGCATAAGGCAACAAGTTGTGAATTGGGTGTGAGGATGGGTGTGTCCATAGGAGAACTGATATTTTGAATTCAGTTCACGCAAAAGCTATGGCTACATGTGTATTCATTCTTGATTTGATTGATTAGCCTGTGTATGATGATGAACGTGTTGGGAGTAAGTAAGCCTTCTTAAATAAACATGGAGAGTAGGGGGCATTAATGACTTATTTGGGAGTTAATTCAAAGAAAAAAAAAATTAGGTTTGAATTGGGTGGTTTAATGTAGGCTTTACTAGTGCTATAAATATTTAATCATAGGTGAGTGATGTCAAAAGACAAGGTTGTTGAATTGAGGTTGACTATGATTGTGGAATTTGAAGTATATTTTGTGGTTCAAGAATATTTTTAGGTTTAAACTCTAGTGCTTTTTTCTTTTTCTAAATGTAAACCTATTTTGTAAAGGTAAGTACGTTGCATACAACCATATGGGATTCAAACTTTCAGTTTAAAAGTTAAGGTCTTCTCCCTTATATTAAAGCTGTAGCTACATATGTACTCACTCTTGAGTTAATTGGGACTCAAAAAAAAGGGGTGGGGGGGGGGGGGTGGGGGTAAGTGTGAGCTAAACTTTCATTGCATTGCCTACCAATTACCTTTCCTTGACTCCGTACAAGTGTACAACCTATTTTACGACCTTTATATATGTTTATAAAGCACATGGGTCTGGGTTTTATGATTATAACCTGGCTCTGATAAAGTCCTAAGTAAAACATTCATTGCAGTGGACTTTATTGGTTTTAGTTTAGTCCTGGTGTTGATCTGCGGGAATTCAACCTGAATTGTTGTTATCTTTTACCTGAATCTTAAGTATGTCTATCTTGTTCATATATGTAATGGTTTTGATAGTTTAAAACATAATTCTATAGTAAGTTTCCCTCCAAATTTCATGGTGATCAGTTCTAATGGAAAGTTTAAACTTATTGAAATTCTGTTCTGCCAGATTTGANTCACTCTCCCTCAAAAAAAGGGGTGGGGGGGGGGGTGTGGGTAAGTGTGAGCTAAACTTTCATTGCATTGCCTACCAATTACCTTTCCTTGACTCCGTACAAGTGTACAACCTATTTTACGACCTTTATATATGTTTATAAAGCACATGGGTCTGGGTTTTATGATTATAACCTGGCTCTGATAAAGTCCTAAGTAAAACATTCATTGCAGTGGACTTTATTGGTTTTAGTTTAGTCCTGGTGTTGATCTGCGGGAATTCAACCTGAATTGTTGTTATCTTTTACCTGAATCTTAAGTATGTCTATCTTGTTCATATATGTAATGGTTTTGATAGTTTAAAACATAATTTCTATAGTAAGTTTCCCCTCCAAATTTCATGGTGATCAGTTCTAATGGAAAGTTTAAACTTTTTGAAATTCTGTTCTGCCAGATTTGAACCTCATGCATGTTCAATTTTAACAGTGTGAGTATGGCTTGCTTGGATTGTACTTAATCTCATTTAGATGTCAGAGATCAATTACAATATTCAGCAATGACAAGAATTTCATAATGATTTAAGTCATGGGAATTATATGATTTCGTAATTTTAAAGGACTTTTGAACCCTTGATACATGTTTATAGAGAATACCATGAGTTTGGTAAAATACCTTTGTTTGGAATCTTGTCTTGGTTTTTTTTTTTTTTTTTGGGCGAAAGGAAGACTGCTTTATAGTGTAATTTCAACCGACAGGTCTTGAGACTGGTTGCAGTTGTAAGTCTGACCAATCTTCTATTTATTGTTTAGCTTTCTCACTGGAAATCGAAATGGAAGTTTCAACTATGGATATTCCACTTTCAAGGGTAAAAGAGCTTCCATGGAGGATTTCTACGAGACAAGGATTTCAGAAGTTGATGGTCAGATGGTTGCTTTTTTTGGTGTTTTCGATGGTACGGCCTAGGTTTTTATTACCTATCCATGGTACGATTTTGTTTTTTGAGTGTCTTATATCAGGAGAAAATTCATGGCTGGCGGTGCCTCCTTCTTTCTGCTAGACTTGTTACCTTTCTAGGTTGAATATTTTTCTAGTGTTCAGGTCCTTGTGGACAGTCTAGATGCTTGTTTATCAACTTCTTTCATTGTTATGTGTTTACATGGATGTTGTGGTCCAATTCAGGCCATGGAGGTTCGAGAACTGCTGAATACCTTAAAAACAACCTTTTCAAGAATTTAAGTGGCCACCCAGATTTTATCAATGACCCAAAGACAGCCATTGGTATGAAGTTGGTGAATTTCTGGTGTTATTATGTACGAAATGCTGATTCAAGTTTTTTTTATTCACATGGGTAATGAACTAGAAGCAATTTACATTTCTATTTTCTGTTATAGTTGAAGTATTTAAACAGACAGATGCTGATTACCTCAATGAAGAGAAAGGTCAGCAAAAAGATGCTGGTTCAACTGCAACAACTGCTCTGCTCTTAGGGGACCGTCTGCTTGTTGCAAATGTTGGTGATTCTAGAGTTGTTGCCTGTAGAGCTGGTTCAGGTTGATGCCTTCTCTGTCAAGATTGTGATTTATTGGACTAATGCCTGTAAATTAAGGATGAACTTAGAGAAATAAAGAATCTCTCACTGCTTATAGTTCTTATTTTGTTTTGATAATGATTTTCTTACAAAAATTGCTTTTGCAATGACATCTCTATGCTGGACTGATGGATTGACTTCCATAGGTTTTATGTTGATTTCTATAAGAATACAAATATTTAATCAACAATTCAATATCTTGTATCTCTTTAATTGTGTGATCATTATTGCCTCCTTATGCAGCTATCCCATTGTCTATTGATCACAAACCTGAAAGATCTGATGAGCGCCAACGGATTGAACAGGCTGGAGGTTTCATCATTTGGGCGGGTAAGTAGCATCTTCGTGGTCTTGTATGTTTGCATTTGTTGTTTCTGGGACCCTGGGTTTGCTTGTGATGTGAACTTCCGCTGTGGGAAGTTTTTATCTACTTTGTAGTTTTTGCCTAAAGAATATAGTGCCACTGGAGAACAACTTGGGCTGTGTTTAGCTAACTACACCTAACATTTAAAAGTTGAAAAGGTGTGTCAAAATTTTTTATAGTTTATTGGTTTAGATCTCTTTTGACTTTTGTGAATTACTTCACTCTTAACATTCAGAATAAGAAGAACAGCATGTGAAAAACTTGACTTGTATTGCACATGGATTTTGGAAATCAATCGTGGTGATGTTGTAGTAAGCACGTTGCACCAGCCCCTCAATTTGCAACATAAACAAACTTTTGTTTACATCTTATGCAGCCAAATTTAAAACTGATTTTTTTTTTTTTTTTGAAAGTGTAATACTGATTATATACAAACATATCATTTAATCATCTGCATATTAATCTACCTTAGGAAGAAAAGGAAAATAATACTAATAATAATTTGCCCATTAATCAATCATCTCCCCCAGGGGTGGGGAGGATACCTTACTAATAATTTAAAAAATACATAATAATCTACAATTTGAGAGGCTGAACAGTTAAGTTGGTTTTTTCGCAATTCATTTTTTATACAAATATAATTGCATTTGAAACTGAATTCTTGTGCAAAGAATGCCAATGAGCTATAGCTCAACTTGCGCTTCTTTCCCTTGTAAGTGCTAGGTTGAGGGTGAAGTCATGAGTTCAAGACCTATTGGGTGTGTGCATAACTTACCAATCAAACAATCTTGAGAAAAGAATAATTCAAAAAATGTAAGTAAACATAATGATAACTTACCAATCAAAGAATCTTCCTGTACATAGTTGTTTTCCTTTCTTTTGTTTGTACATATTTTTTTCTGGCTGCTTTATTCTTCTAATGAAGTAGTCTTCTCTTAATACAAGTTTTCTTACCTATCAAAAAAAAAAAAAAAATTGTGATAAGTTTTAAATTAATTAAGGGGTCATTCTTTGAGAATCCATATAATTAAGGGGGACGTCTAGAATTCATATAATTGTGAGAGGAGGAGAAAGAGTCTTGGAGGTGTGAGTAGAGAGGAAAGAAAATAAGAAAGAGTTACAAAGAAAGATTAACAGAGATGTGAAAAAAAAAAAAAAAAAAAAAAAAAAAAAAAAAACCCTCTGATATGCATGTTGTGCATCTTGGAAGGCCAGCAACAATGAAAGGTGTTAATTTAATGAAATTGTTCCTGACAATTAATACATTTTATTTTAATTTTAGGTAATATCATTGATCAAGGTATGATTTGGTTTCATTTCAAAGTGTGGTTCATTTTAAACTTAATCTGATTGGTGTTATAGATTCTGATAGTAAACTGTAACTGAGAAATGTTGATGATATCTAAGGTTTCTACTTCTAGTCTTTTGAATGAACCCCACAAGAAGTTCTTTGAATGCATTCCAATCTAGTCCCATGCTTTAGGGATAGTAAAAAGGAAAGGTAATAAGTGGAAGGTTTGTGAGGATACTCTTCAGCAAGGTGAGTCTACCCCCTTTGACAAATAAACCCTTCAAGCCTAAAAGCTTCTTTTCCATCCTCTCAAGGATCGGATTCCAAATAGAGGCTGTTTTGTACAAAGTTCCAAAGGCATACCCAAGTAAATCATAGGCAAACTGCACCCACCTTGCATGAAGGATATTAGCCAAAGATTGAATATTACGCACCTCCCCAATAGGGACATTTCACTTTTCCCCACATTCACCTTCAAACCAGTAAAAGCTTGAAAACAAGCCAAAACCACCTAATAGAAAGAATTTGCCTCTCATCAGAA
>NW_027069503.1:971242-1104211 GCF_002906115.3 Quercus suber
GGGGGGGGGGGGGGGGGGGGGGGGGGGGGGGGGGGGGGGGGGGGGGGGGGGGGGGGGGGGGGGGGGGGGGGGGGGGGGGGGGGGGGGGGGGGGGGGGGGGGGGGGGGGGGGGGGGGGGGGGGGGGGGGGGGGGGGGGGGGGGGGGGAGCAAAATGCTGTGTGCATAATGTGTGGATGTAGATTGGATCTGAAATCTCCTTTTACTTGCTTTTCAAAGTTAAGTCCCCCTCCCCCACGCCCCAATGAGAGGAGGGTGAAAATTTCTAGCTTCACTGTTAATCTTTAGCCAGAATTGTTGTATCTTTACTGCTGGAAAACTGTTTCCCCAGAATTGTTGTATTCTTAAGTTTGGACCTTGAACCTCCTACTTAACCACAGAGTTCTGAAAGTCAAAGAATTGGCTATGAAGCACTCCTTTACTTGTGCACATGTTATTTTTGTGTAGTGGGTATGAGGATGATAAATGGAGTAGATTACATGTTTTCTGTTTTGCTGTAGCAGTAGTTTTATCATCTCTTTTTTCTCCTATAATTGCATGTCATTTACTGCATAAATTGTTTTACAAGAAACTGCAATGTCTCAGAGTGCTGTATCTTCTCTTTCAGGATGCTGTGGCTTTAGTGCAGGATATACCAAATGCAGAAGAGGCATCAAGAAGACTTATAACAGAAGCTTATGCACGGGGAAGTTCAGATAACATTACTTCTATCGTAGTTCGGTTTGATAAATCATGAGCACGTATTAAGAGTGTCAGGTATTAGTCGGTGGTCTTGCCTATCATTTTTTAATATGATGGAATACTTTTTGTAATTATTCTTCTCTTTTAAATCTTGCAGGTTTTAGGACCATTAAAGTATCTGCGCCAGTTATGAAAAAGCAGTTTCTTTCAATGTAATTTTTTTTTTTTTTTTTTAATGTTGTTATTAGTTTATTATTGTGATAGGCTTGACAGCTGAGTTTTCATGCCGTTGATCCTGAATGACACTTTATTTTGTGTTTGATTGATGGTTTATGACATTGATATAAATTTAAATCTTAGTTAATCTCACATTTGAAAATCCTAGCCTGTATTTTTTAATGGACTTTACTGTTTGCTGGAGCTTATTTTCAGTTTAGTTGGCTTATGCAATCTTGGATACAGGTTCGGTCACATTATACAGGCTATTAGAATGATTAGTTCTCATTTAATGGGATTGTCTTTTAACTTTAAGCACATCAGCAAGGTCGCAAATTATGCAACCCATAGTTTGGCGAAGCATGCGCAGTTTGGGCAAGAAAAACAAATTTGGTTAGAAGACACTCCCCAATGGGCTTTTTTTGTGTTCCAAATATTCATATTTTACAAAAAAATATCACTAAAAAACATTTGTATGAAGTTATTTAGTTATGTAACTCCTTTTAGAACTCGAGCTTACTAAACTCGAGTTCCAAGCAGATGTGGATTGTCTGATATGGTATTTTCAATCTAACAATCTATTTGAGAGGTTATTTGCTTAGAACTTGAGTTTGTAAACTCGATTTTCACTTGGAACTCGAGTTTCAAAAGAGGCTATATAACTAAATAACTTTGGGTGAAAGCTTTTTAGTTATATTTTTTTTTTTTTGCTAAAAGGGAATATTTGGGGGAAAAAAAAATGCCCCTCCCCAATGTATTGTAGACTTTGTTAGTTATGATAGTTCCTCTATGAGCTCCTAGCCTATCCTCTTTCTATTATTGAAATTTTCTCTGGTTTAATACATCATTGAGTTTTCCATTCCAAAAGAAAAAGACCCCAGTACCCTCTCTTTATCAATGGACTTCCAAATCCACACTTCCTGTCTCTTCTATTCTTTCCGTTCTCTCAATTCCAAACAGCACAACGCCACAACCCACTGGATTAAAGAGCACTTCAACCCTCGCTCCACAGATAATGCACTCATGCATCACATAGACTCTCTCTAGGTCCCAGATCAGAGAGTGAGAATCTAGAGTGTAGTTGAAGCGGGTAGAGAGAGAGCAGGAAGTCAGAGAGAGAAATGGAGACTGGAGGTAAAATGGAAAGTACCAATCTTGTTTGATCTATTATTTTTATGTTTTTTATGGCTTAAATAGTGAAAATGGTGAGTTAAGTTACGGAAGGCTAGTAGAATTAACCTCAAGTGGACAAAATGTCAACCTTTGAACTACAGGTCGGCAGTGTAAAACCGAGCCTGACCTCGAGTGGGTAATATGTAAATAATAAAAAAAATAACAATTAAAAACAACACATGCCTCTATCTCTTACCTCAAAAAAAAAAAAAAAAAGTGCCACCCTTATAGATACAGCCATTCAATTTGTTTCTTCACTTGTTAATATATTGATAAAGAAAAAATATACACTTGCTAGAGTCAAAACCAGCATGATTGAGGGGAAGAAAATCTTCAATGATAAATTGTGTTAGGCGGTTGACCCTTGAGCAAAACCAAATAAATAGGAGTAGCCATTCTCAATAATCATTCATCCCCAACCCAATAGAAAATAACAATACTTGGAATTGCAAAAAAAGGGGGAGGGGGAGGAGAGCGAGTGTGGTGTAGGATCAATAGCCTCTGGGAGGGTGATTTTATTTAGGAAACAAAATAAATGGATAGAACCTAGGACTTAAAATCAGTATCAAGCGAATAAGAATGTTTGGAAAAAATATATAGGAAAATATATTAGAACCTAGTCACCGGCATCTAAGAATGTTCGAAATCAATACCGAGCATGATAGAACCCAAAAATCAACCCTTAGAATCAATACCAAGCATGATAGAACCCAAGAATCAACCCTTGGAATCAACACCGAGCACTAGAGAAAGACCTCTGCCCCATATATTCATAATCGTATGCGTATGATACTAAATTTTGGAACCTTTAATAGAATCCTCAAACTCCATTATATATATATTAGCCAAAAAAAATGAAATGAAATAAATTTCTAATCTACCAAGAAAAGGAAATAACTTGTAATGTATTACATTAAATGCAAAATTAAAGAGAATAAAATCTTTAAAGTCTCAACATCCATTGGCATCAATCACGATCAATAAAGTCCAAGAAAATCAATCATTATTAATATAACACTTATGATGTCCACACCAAAATGCTAATATTGGACAAGTTTCTTAAATATTACAACTTGATTATAAAAACTTGTAAAAGAAAAAGCTACTCACCTTGGGTTTATAATTTGATGATGGATTTGTGGGAATTTTGAGTGATTTGTGAATCTCTTGCTGTCGATGCAAGGATCCCACTCTAAATCTTAACATTAGTCAGATAGAATTGTGGGAAATGTGTTTGATTTGGGTTTGGCAAAGGTATTATGGTTTTAGGGATTTGTTTTGGGGATTTTGGGTGTAATGAGTCATTCTAGAGTATTTGGGTGAGAAGGTGAGCTAAATTTTATTTGCTTGCCTATCTCCAAAAAAAAGGGAAAAAAAAAAATCTAAGCCAAGTACAAAGCATCAAAATTTAATAAGGTTAAATAATTTAGTCGATACAATTTTGATGAGTGAGTTTTCTCAAAACCTAAAACTCAACTAAATACCCTTCTTTGAGTAGTTATCACTTGCTATCAATTGACCATTTGGTCAAACTTGATCGTGACTATTCAAGTATGATCAGGTTGGTTAGGTGGATCGAGTTAGGCGATTTACTGCTAAGCCCTAGTTAAATGTATATTTTAGGCCTAAAAATTAATAATTACAATCATCTACACAAATTTTTAATAGGATAATCTAAATACCCCACTCAAATCAATTGGGCATCAAATCAAATGTCAAAATATCTTAAAGAGAAAGTATATCACAAGATCATCTTATGGAGCACTCCTCTCACATTTGGTAGACCGTACTATTTGTACACATCTATAAGACTTACAAACATTGAGAGGGGCACTCCATAAGCCGATCTCAAAAAAATAATTTCCCAACCCACCCTCAAAAAGCCCACGCTAAAGTGAAACCCAGCCCACCCCACATGTTACACTAAAAAAAAAAAAGTAACCCAAATAGATCCCCACCAAAACAATAGCCCCATACAAAGCCCAAACCAAGCCCACCGACAGCTCACCAACACCAAAAAGCAAAATCATAAGTGACAGTTAAAAAAAAACTGTTTCCTCCCGCGAAAAAGCGGTTTTTCAGGTATTAGTTTATTAGTGTTGAGAACTGGAAAGTTAAATGAGGCTCGTGGTCCTCAAAACACTTTCTTCTTATTCTCTCTTTCTCTGGTTTTTTTATAATTTATCTTTTTCTTGCATTCAACAAACTCTACGAAAATACCCAGAAAGGATCAAGATTCAAGAATGGTTAAGGAAACCGAGTACTATGATGTTCTTGGCATTAGTACCTCTGCTTCAGAGGAAGAAATCCGCAAGGCTTACTATCTTAAGGTCTGGATTTTTTATATATAATGTTTGATTCTCTCACGTTTGTTACAGTTCTAAGGTTGTCTTTACTCGGTGGTAGTTCAAAAAAAAAAAAAAAAAAAAAAAAAAAAAAAAAAAAGTGTGTGATAGTTTGGGATACATATTATTGGTATTAGTATTTCTGATATTTCAAATGACATTTTTATTTTATCTTCTTTTTTTTTCTCTAGATCTTCAAGGACATTTACTAAATGGGGTTGTCTTATTTTATCTGTTATTGTGTTGTTAGGATTGATAGAGGAAGCTTAGCTAGGAGACTATGACATAATAATTATGAGACCATATGGTCTTTGATTGGTCGTACAAACTTTGTTTGATACAATCAAGCCTTAGTTCCAAAATTTTGAGATCAACTGTGGATCCTCAATAGTCTAGTTAGGATTGACTATGGGTCCATTTGAGAATAACTTATTTAACTAAAACTGAAATTTTTTTACTGAAAGTATTGTAGATAAAGCGGATTGAAATAGTATAATGAGACCTATGAATAGTACCAAAAAGTATAGTGAGACTCATGAATAGTATCAAAAATAAGCTAAATAATAAAATAAGTTAACTTTAAACTCTAATCCCAAACACAACCCACATGTATTATTTTTCGCCGTTCTATGCTATCCGAAATCAAACTATCTATTACTTCCTTAATTGGCATGTATTTGTTTCATTAATTATCATTTAAATTATGGGGTAGGACTTTCTTTTATTTTCCTTTTTGGCGTTTCATTTTGTAGTTTGTTCCGCCTTTGAGATCATATAGTGAATGGTAGATATAAGAGAGCTGCTAATTTTCTGGTGCAGGCTAGGCAAGTTCATCCAGATAAAAATCCAAACGACCCTCAAGCTGCCGAAAGATTTCAGGCAAGTTCATCCAGATAAAAATCTACTAAATAGAAAAAATTCAGGCCTACTACACCTTTCTTAATTTTCCACTTCTTTCTCATAAAGAAGTAACTATAGCCGAGCATAGGCAAGCAATCTTAGTTCAAAGTATAGTTGATGTTTCTTTTATCATAGTACTCATGTTATTTTTTTATGTTCACAGGTGTTAGGTGAAGCTTATCAAGTTTTAAGTGATCCGGTGCAAAGAGATACTTATGATCAAAATGGAAAAAATTGCATATCTAGGTACTGTTTTTAAGCTTGTGCTCATGGAGATATTGCGAGTTATTTTATTAATGCTCTGTTGAATTTCATATTACCATTAAAGAAACAATAAGGAATCTACTAGCAGAAAAGTTTTGATTTTCAATACTATTTCCTCTACTTTATTTTGTGGAATGACCTTTTTTACACAAATTTTGGCTTCATTTCTTAAACTTTTATTTCAGAAGGTGTTGTTAGACCAGGCCAACAGTCAAACACAACATTGCATTGTCTTAAACTTAATTATGATTGCAGATTAAAAAAATAATAATAATAAAGTGAATGTAAACACATATGGTAGAACAAGGTGTTAGTTTATAAATTTGTCTTTAGCTACTTGAGTTCTATGAGAAGCAAACTTACATTCAAAAACAAGACTCCAGGATAGTATCATTGAATTGTTTTCTTCTTAATGTTCTTCCTTGAAGGTTTTCCCCTACACTCCTAATAATGTTTTGTTTTTCCATTCCAGAGACACCATGCTTGACCCCATGGCTGTCTTTGCTCTACTATTTGGAAGTGAGTTATTTGAGGAGTATATAGGACATCTAGCTGTGGCATCAATGGCTTCTTCTGAATTAGCGGGTGAGAGTGACAATCCTGAGAAGTTGCATGAGAAATTGAAGGCAAGTCCAGTTAATTTAAAAAAATCACTGTGTTCTGCAAGTATTTAACTCTTTGGAAGTAGCAGTCTATTTAGCATATTTCTCCATGTAAGTTAGCCAAACTCAAAATAAAATGGTTGCAAGATGGTTGATCAGAATATTTTTTTGATATTTTCACATTGTACCCATTTAAATGTCATTCTATTTCTCAGTTTGTATATTTGCTTTGTTATTAGAATTCTGAGACACAAACAAATCAGAGGCATTAGCTGGCTGCAACCATCAGCCAAATACCCATTGTGGATCTGAATAGAAATGAGAATCCCTCTTGATATGACCTGGACATCATTTGGCCTTTTTCAGATCTCCCGAGTTACAGCCAGATGTAGCTTTAACTTACGCCTTGCTTAAATTATCATCCTTTACTGACAGCTACTGTTATTTATGTTTTCTAGTACATTAAAAAATAATCAACCCCTACTTGGTTTCTATAGTAAATTTCTCTAACCTATACCAGCAACTTCCTGGTGTGCAACTATATACAATGTAGGCTGTTCAGAGAGAAAGAGAAGAAAAGCTAGCTAGATCATTGAAAAGTTTTCTTAATCAATACGTTCAAGGTGATAAAGAGGGATTCTTATGGCGTGCAGAATCTGAAGCCAGACGGCTTTCTGGTGCAGGTTAGTTAAGCCTCATACTGCCTCTTCAAATTGCATTTTAAACATAATGTTGATAGTGCAGGGTTATTTGTTTTGCCTATATATTATGTGTTTTAATGATTTTCTTCCTTGACTATGCAAGGGATCTTAGCTCTAAATTTTAACAACCAATATTGAATGATTCAGCACATTAGGTCGTCCATTACTCTACAATATTGACAAAAATAAATTGAAAGTCACATTTACTGTCAACTTTAGTAGCTATTGCTACTATTGGTAGAGAAAATGATTACTGTTGTCTTTCAGGACTCTTTTTTTCATTTTTGTTTGCCTGATTTAATAAAATTTACCCCAAATAAGAGCTTACATTGTATAAATAATTCTCCACGTAGTTTCACATTTCACAGAAAGAATTTATGATATTTCAACAATATTATGCCTCAAACAATTGAGTTCAAATAGATCTCTTTATTTTGTTTTTCATAAACTTGTTTCATATATACATTTTATGTTTGTTTTTCATTATCATAGATTATATTTCATGATAATCATTAATCTAAATTTTGAACAAGGAAAGGGAAAAGTGGTGACAAAAGAAGTTACTCAGATTCTAAGGGCTTGACCAGGAATGAGAGTTGACAATTGAGAGAAAAAAGAAAGTAAAGGAAAACGAAAAGGGAATATGACAATCTACATTGAAAGATTAATTAGTCTCGGCTCCTAATAAAAATACCTTTTTGAACTTAGATACACCTTGGTTCCTAAGAGTACCAACATCAATTTCTTCATTTTCTTCAGTGTATAAGTTGGTTATTTTTCTATGTTCTGCTTCTTTGTTAAAAAGAAAAAAGAAAAAAAAGAAAAGAAAAATTCCTCAATCATATTCACTCTCTTGTAATTCAGTTGAAGCAAAAGACTACTTTCATAGCAATGAAATTTAGATGATGATGCGTTATAAGACTGAATGTTGTCTATAATTTATGCCTCAACTATGGAAACATGTTCTTTGGGATGAGAATCTTACACAAGCTTAATGAAAGTTGAATTTTCTATCAATTTAGAGAACCCAAAAGTTTTCTTTGTATAAATAAATTATAGGCAACAGTTAGTCATTTGTACAAACCTGTTAAGTATCCTCTAGTTAACATTCTACTTCACTGATAAATGTATTAATGTTTGTAATTCTATTCTAAAATGTTACAGACACCAAATTAATGTTTGAGCCTGCCACTAGTGCCCCTACATGATGTTGCTAAATGATTTCTACTGTCTTAATATGCAGCTTCTGGAGTTGACATATTACACACTATTGGCTACATATATTCTAGACAAGCAGCATTGGAGCTTGGAAAGAAAGCCATTTATCTAGGAGTCCCATTTTTAGCTGAGTGGGTTCGCAATAAAGGACATTTCTGGAAGTCACAGATAACTGCAGCTAAAGGTTTGTTGATAATATATGAGCTAACCACACCCCCCCCCCCCCCTCCCTCCTCCTCCCTCTTATTGAGAAAATATATTCAGGTGCTTTTCAGTTACTGCAACTTCAAGAAGACATCCGGCGCCAATTTAAAATGGATGGTAGTGCCCCTGAAAATGATGTTGAATCACATGTACGCCTGAATAAAGACACATTGATGAATTCGTTATGGAAATTGAATGTAGTAGATATTGAAGTAACTCTAATACATGTGTGCCAAATGGTAATTTCCCTGTTTCCTCCAATTAACTAAAACTTGTTCATGTTCGCTTTTTGTTCTTTCCTACTAATAAGTAGTTATTCATACAGAAGGTCATTCTCATGAGTTTTAAATATTGTTGCAGGTGCTAAGGGAAAACCAAATTAGGAAGGAAGAACTTAAAGCTCGTGCAATGGCTTTGAAAATTCTTGGGAAGATATTTCAGGTGAAATAATTACTACAATTTTGCAAAGAATCTTATTTTTGTAGTTTTATGAAATATTGGAATAAATTGCATTTGCTTTATTTTTTTTACGTATTGAGAATATTAAATTTTTTTTTTTGCTGGAACTGATTTTATTGAATAAGCTGTAAATCAGTGATTAGACAGGGCTAGAGCTATTTATGATGATGATGATGATGATACAGAATTTTTTTTAAAAAAAAATAATTAATTGTTAATAGCTAGTAAATTGTTTCTTTCAGAAGGGAAAGCGTGCACAAATTGGAGGAACATCAAAGAATAAACAAACTGCTGACACAGATGATGATGATGATGGAAGCAGTTCTGATAGTAGTTCTGACGATGATTCACCAAGACCACTTTCATATCGAACCCCCCTACTAACTCAGGCACGTTAGAAATTTTTTTAGACTAAGCAAATCTCACTTATGCACTGTCCATGTATTGATATATGATATGAATTAGTTATAAACGACAAATATCATTATTGGGTTTTTTTCGTTTTTCTTATATGACAGGGTATTGGCAGACTATTTAGATGCCTTTGTAATCCAGCATTTGATGTGGACGATGAAGAAATTGTCTACAAAAGCAAATGATGAATCATGACATGTATTTTACATTAGGGTCCACAGATGAGGCCGAGTACAAAACAAATATGTCAACAAAGAAATGAGAGTTTTCTCCCATCGAGTCATGAATATACTGTAAGGGCTTCTTGTTGAATGGGGGGTTGTGTTCAATTGGAGACACTGGTGCAAGCCATGAATTTGAGTTGTGTGATGATGTATTTATAAATAGAAGCACAACATTGACACCATTGATATGCTCTGATTTTAAAGTGGCTAAATGCATCAATGTAGAAGTGACTTTGTCATTTACAAACTGAACAGTATTATGATATTGGGATACATTCCTATATATAGTCCTGTTGATCTTTGCTAGGTGAACAATGGGTACAGATTCAAGAGAGCTTTGATTGCATGTTACATGAGTTGGGCAGTCATCCATGGAGATTCCACTGGAAGTGACTTGGTCCAAGAGAGGTATTGCAGAACAAATACTAGAACCTTTTTCTGCTACAATTCCGCTGCTACAAAATGCTTCCTACTTGACCTTCCTAGGATTTGAGATCAACCCCATGGTTGCCCTGTATAGACAGTAGAGTGTTAACATAAGTAAAGCTACCTAGGGCTCAGCTGGAGTCCTTGCTGTGATTCCTCCTATTCAAATTCCCCTCTTTACAGTGTTGTTTTGTTTTATGACCTGAGCTGCAGGATAGGCTTGTAGTTTCTTGCACTATATTCTCATCTGCACAAAGCGAGGGTATTCAATACTGTCACGCTCATGATGTCTCTTCTCAAGCATTTTTATACATGATTGCTCAGGACTTAACTGTTACGGGTGATTAACCAGGTGTCCTTGTCCTCATTCTTCTGACACAAGGTAAAAGAAAGATAATAGAGAGAAACAGACAGAAATTAACCAGGTATCCATGTCCTGTCCTCATTTTTCCAGAACACCAATAGCACAAATTAAGAGAGAGAGAGAGAGAGAAATCATGAACTATCACTGAACAACTTAAATATCTAACAAATTTACAAGATAATTCCAACTATTCTGGCAAATACAAGTTTATTATCTTCAGGCAATTCCCTCTATATTACATATAGGATAAACAATTCCAAAATCCTGTGGGTATATTACTACAAGAAAAGGTGCCAAACAGAAGAAGATAATATACTTGATAGTTACTTGGCAAGCTCCACCCAGAAGAGCATCCGCAAATGCCACCAGCACTTAATAGTTAATAGGTGGCTGGTGAGATCCAGAAGAAAAGCACAAAAAGATATGCTATGTGAATTTTGAGTGCTACGATGAGGATGAACTTTCATCATCTGAGGAGCCATAATGCTGCCTTCCATTAAATTCAGGAAATACTGGTGGAAGGGTTGGATTCACAGGCATAGGAAATTGGCGGGATGAACCAACTATAGTTCTCTCATTAACTTTTCCAACTTCCTTGCATACCTGGTCAAGAGTAGAAAGAAAATCCCTTACCACCAAGAAAATCCGGAATGGATGAGCTTCTTCTTTAGCTGAGTTCCCATGGAAATACTCAGTTATTTCTTTCACCAGAGAGAGAGCAACTTTCTCTTGGGCTTGGATCTTTACAATCTCTTTCCCAGCCTTCTTCAAGAACACATTCATTGACTCTGAAAATTTTCGACTAGTCTCCTTCAATGCAAGTTCTTCATTTAGTTTCACAACTTCAGATATTTTTGAGATTCCCTCAGCAAGTTTCGCAACTTCATTACTGAGAACATCTGAATCCATTGCAGCAGCTTTCTTTACATTGGTGAGCTCCCCACTCAAACCCGAAACAACTTGCAAGCCAAGCTTCCTATGTTCAACTTCATCCCGCAAAGCAGACTGCTGACTTTTCTCAGTCGGTTGACTCTGATTGGCACCAGAAAGACGAGAACCTTCAGTTCTAATGATTTCCTGTACAACAAAATGCAAAAGAGTGGTTTTTCCATCAGTTCCCTTAACATCAACAAGCTTGAGCAGTGTGTCCAGCTTGAATGCATGGGCATCTCCACGGTTGGTGCCAACATTCATGCGATTCCCAGTTTTGAGCACTGCTTCAAGAAGCTTCATGAACATTCTGCTGTTCTTCAATTCTTCACAAGCTACCTGTGGAAAATGAAGTGTGAACAGCAGCTGGTAAATATCTACATAATCAGGAAAAATTAATTCTGACTTCTCGAATAAATGAAATAATAAATAGCAGGGAGAAGTTACTGCTGGGAGAACTAAAGAAGAACTGCAGCCACTAGAATCATCGAGAGTGAGAAATTTATTTGGACTTTAATTTAATATTTCTCCTATACTCTGCCTCATGTTCGGGCAGCAAGAAACTAGTAGAGGAGAGATTGTCACATATGTTACTTTGGCCAGGTGCACTTGGACAAAGTGATTGATCCAGGTTACTGGATATATGACTCTATACTAAGCAGGCAAAACAATAAAAGGCAAAACATATAACAGCGCATGTAATCTGGATTAAAACCTTGTTGAGTTTACTTTGACTCATTCACTATATTACTCAATCACCACCTATACTTGCACCTTAGTGGTCATGTCTACTCTTGGCACTACTGAAGTACCAAGTTTCTTGGAGAAGAATAGTGATTTCACCCAATCTCAATGTTTTACTTATTGAATGCACTATATAATAACTTAGTGGAGCACTTAAAACTGGTGTCTTCAATATAAAGCAATCCAATTACATTTATATATATATATATATATATAAAGTGTATACTTTCTGGATCTGCTCAACAGAAATATGCAGTTTCTTACCCCAACTGGATAAGCCAACCTTGCTATTCTAAGCCAAATTAATTAGTTGGAGCCATAGATAGAACCCCCTTTGCTCAATTGACAATGAAGGTATACCTACCGTTCATTCCATATTAGCCATGCCTGAAATTAATTAGTTTCATCTTGAAGGAGTCCATCCATTTCCAGTTCAAAATGTTATGCAACTCAAACAGTCAAACTAAAGCTTTTCTGTTGGGTAATCATAATTCAGGAAGAAGGTCCTGAATATTATTCATATTTCTTTAGGCATCAGCAGGGGTAAGAGATGGGGGAATAGGGGCTTGGATTAGCCTTTCAAGGCTACCATTTGGGAGATTCTTTAAAACATTGCATGAAAAGATGTTCGTGAGCATTTGGCCAAGGATTTTTTTTTTTTTTTTTATATGTATATATTCATAATTAGATTGGTTGCAGTTGCACCACTGTAGGTCAAGAGGGAAAAGAGCCCAGGAAGTAATGAAAAAGTGACCAGACATTACAAATTATCATAAGCTTTGTTTGTCAAAATGGATTGGCTATAAAGTTTAAACATAAGTCAAATTAAAAAGAGGAAAAGGTACCACAGAATCCTCTCCTTTTTCCCCCTTTTTCACTGTTAAACTTTTGACTAATTTGAAGCTCATGTGAAGTGTGCTCCAGCCTTCTGATCACTGTTCAGGATATAAAGGCATATGTATATTGGGACGAAAAATGATTAAGACTAAGGAGAGCTGCAAGGACCTTATTGATACATATAGATATGCAGCAAGCTTTCAAGTGGTACTGTGATAGAGGGAAAAGGTTTTTATTTCAAAATATTCCCACCAAACATAAAGCAAAGGAGAGCGTGCCCAATTAAATTAAGGTACTATAAGTATATGAACATATCTGAGAATTAAAGATGTACCTCCAGAGTCTCAAAAGACCTTCTAAGGTATTCTACTTCTGAATCAAAATTAGCAATGTAGAGCATTGCATCCACCCTTTTAAATGCAAATGGTATATCAAGCACAGCCTTTAGAAATTTCTCAGCTGGGCCTAGCTTAGAGGGTGATTCATCTTTGAACTCTTTTAGTTTACGTTCTTCCTCTTTTGTAGGAGCCATCTTCAGTAAACTTTCAAGAAGTTCTGTCCCCAATGTATCAGAGTTGCCTGTTTGCAGGTTGATAGAAGTTCAAAATATTCAGATCTCCAATTGATTGGGTGATCAAGGATTATATAAATACAAATGCATTTGTTATATATATAGCAGATACAAAAGGGCTGATGACTTTGACACAGGTATAATAAGACTAACAATCCTAATGAGACAAGAATGAAATGCAGTGACCCATTCTAGAACGGAGGAAAATTCTTTTAATTTCTGGTATCTAGAACGTACAAACCACAAATTTCTATAAAATGAAATCTGTAAATGCATGAAACTTGTAATTTGGGAATGGCACTGCTCATAAGGATAGAGTGGTGTTGGATTTGTCACACCCAGAATCGTGCAGCACCCGCAAACACAGAGAGTGCTTCCTATGTAGCCATGTCTCAAGTTCAAGGACAGAACTGCACTATGGTACATGCTATATTAAGTAGGAGATGGCGAACATAAAAGGTTCAACAAAAATAGAGATCATAATAATTTGGTTTCAGCTTTTGAGATGAACGATGCTACTAGCATTAACCATAAGTACAAAAATTAAATACTACCTTATGGCTATGTTTGGTTTGAGGGATTGGGGAAGAAAAGAAAAGAAGAGAGGGGAAATAAATTCCTTTGTTTGGTTTGGAATTAGGATGGATTGGAGCGAGAAGAGAATGGAGGGATTCATTTTCCTTTTACTTGTTTGGTTTGTTTGACCCACCAATAAGGTATACTTCCTTCCAGTTCTCCCTTACAAACCAAACAAGTGAAAGGAAAGTCACTACCCTTTCCTCTCTCCTCTCTTCCTCCCTTTCCTTTCTCTTCCCTCTCCTTTGTTTTGCCAAACATAGTGCTAATGCTTTCCATTCTAAATTTCTTATCATTCTAGTCAAAACAGGATTTCGGGGCCTACTTACAGTCACAGAACCACAAAAATTAAAAACATCAAGGCTATGCAGTAAGAAAAAGACTGATGGTAGTGTTTTCTAGACTGGCAGGGCCCATATGAAAAGTGTACCATCTTAAAACAAAACCACTGATTTAAAAAAACAAAAAAAAAAAACTGTCGCATTCAGAATATCTGGTTTCCAAAAGCTTGAGATCATTTTTAAACTTGCTACAGGATGACAAGAGCAGCTAAACATGCCTCATGTTACAAGCTCATAAAGTTAGGCGGCACAAATAACCATCAATTTCAATAATTAAACTGCAATGCCCAGTAACCAGAAATTGCCAACAAAAGTTCAAAATAAGGAACAAATTTCATAACAAAAAAGCAATTGACTGTGCAATCACGGAGGCAATTGTTATTTTGACAATGGACATCACAATACTACTAAAGGTTAAACATAAAGTTAAACCAGTTACCTTCCAAAAGACCTTCACAGACTTCTTCAATGGTCACATTCAGTGCCCTCAACAAAATTGCAATATTCTGAGACTTCTTCGGATCAAGCACCCGATTCTCCTGGCTCGACAAAGGGAGAACCAGACGCCGGCCATTATCTTTCAGACTCATATTGGAATTACCATTATTAACCATAAACAGTGTCTCAATCATTTCCTCATTCAATCTGCAACCAAAACAACAAGATTCTACAAACTTTAACATAACACAAAAACAATCTTCCTAAGAAAAAGCAAAAAAAAAAAAAAGTGACACACAAAACACAAAACACAATCCAAAACATGAACCTAATCAACAAGGAACTTTTTAAGATATTCTTAAGAAAGTGAGTAAAACAAAAAAAAAAAGTATAAGAAAGTCATTATAACTTACTGGAAAGAGCTAGATTTTAGCTGATCCCACACCATAGCTCGATCCGAACTTGCTCTAACTTTATCCCAATGCAAAGGTTTCAACTTTGGCCTTGGAGTCTCCTCATGCCTCTCCAAATTCTCATTGCTTTGAGGCTGTTCAGTACCTGACATTGGTGCCAAATTCTGCATCACCACAGGCCTAGTAGGCGGAACAAGTACTGGCGGCCCTGAATTTGGTTCTCTGCTCAGCCCAGGAGCTGCCGGAGCCTCCCAATACCTCGGTGGCGGCATCGGTGGTGGCGGTGGAGGCAGTTTTATCGGCACATACCGGTTCGAAACGCTCCGGTTCGAAACGCTCCGAATCATCCTTGGAGATTGCTTGCTGCTCTGCCCCGAAATATCAGAAGTCCTCGCCGGAGAGTTCAGAGTATTCCCTGAACCTCTCTCCGAAGACGAAGCCGACAAAGAAATCGGCGGCAGTGATGTCAGAATCGGCCGAAATGGAGCTGAACCCGGAAATTGTCCCATGCCCGGAACCGGAAAACTGATCACAGAGTCCGGAGACTTGGATTTCAAGCTTGCAGGACTGAAATTCAAAGCAGGGGATACAGAATTCGACACAGAACTAGCTGGAGAAGCTGAATTCGAACATGGGTACGAAGGAGTTCTCGAATTGAAGCTTCTACTCCCGAAATTCTCGACATTGAACACTCTTTGTGAGCTCGACCCGTTGAGAACCGGACTCTGATCTTTTCGGCCCGAAGATCCTCGCGGCGAAAAGAACTCTTCTTCTTCTTCCTCCTCTTCTTCATTTCCCGAAGAGCCCATTTCGGCATTCCGATATACCGGCCCGAAATTGTGTTTTGGAAGCGGTGGAAGTGGTTTGAGCTCAGGGGACCCGAGTTTGTGATACTGAGTAGAAGGTGGGAGATGGGTAACGGTTGAATTTTGTAAAGTCGATGAATTTATTACAGTTTCGTCGTTTGGTGCTCGCGAATCGGGTAAAGTGCCGAGATAGAGAAACTCGGAGCTGTTCGAATGTGAAGGAAGTGCAGAAGAGGAGCGAGGTTTGCGAGTTCCATCGGAGGTGGCGAGGTGCGGAGGGTAAAGGTGGATACTGTCTGAGACGGAGAGCGCGGCCTTTTCGTCTGTGGTGGTGTGGTGAGTGTATTTTCGGTAGTAGAGGAAGGCGGCGAAGGCGGAGAGGAGAGCGAGGAGGAAGAGGGAAGTGGAGACGGAAATGGCGATGAGGTGGCGGTGGGAGGAGGAGGGGGTGGTGGGGGTGTGAGGGAGGAGGAGGGAGGAGATGTTGGCTGGGAAAGTGGCGAGTGCGTTTGGCGATGGCGGCGGTGGCGGCGAAGGGTAAGTTGGGAAGAATGGGTTTGGGTTTGCGGTGGTGGCCGGAGTGGAGGAGGTGGAGGAGAAGGGCTGTTTCGGTTGTTGTTTTGGGGTGAGAGAAGGTTGTGGTGATGGTGATGGGGAGGTAGTTGTGGTAGGAGTTGACGGTGGGAAAAACGGTTGATGGAGGAGGTGGCGGTGGTGAGGAGTGGTGGCAAGAATGGTAGTAAAGAAGAGTGTGGTAAAAAGCAACAGAATGATGCTGGCGATGGTTGGCATTGTGTGATGTTTTTTTTTTTTTTCTTAGTGTTAATCAGTGAATGCTAATTCAGTTACAAAGCTTGTTGGTGAACCAAGAAATGTGTTTGTAACTGATTTTGATTCATGATGCCATACACAACCAACAACAACAACTCATATCACAATGGGTTTGTTGGAGTTGGAAGAGAAAAGAATGGTAGTTTAGACTTTCACATGGGAGAGTTTCCAGTGTTCACAGCAAACTGTTTCTTTTTCTTCTCATAGGGCCAACTACAGTAGTACCTTTTTTGTTTCACTACTTCTGAAAAGAGAGATGGCACTGCTGCAAAGTGTGTAGGTAGTGATGATGATAAATTGAGATGGGGTGTGTGTCACTGTGTGAGGAAATTATGGTAAAGATGAGAATAATGTGTAAGAGAGAAATCTTGGAGAAGATGTAGAAGAGGTTAAAATCTTTCTGACAGACTAAGATATATAGTTCATTATTGGGATTTGTATTTCGTTTCTCTCATATCTGATAGCTCTCATGTTATTGAGATTCTTTTCAGTCTTTTACTACCGCCACAAACAATAATATCAAACAGTGGTGCGGATGAGCTGGTTACACTGTAGTAGTGAAAGTGAAAGGAATCAGTAATGAGAGAGAGAGAAAAAAACTTTCTTTCTTTTTTTCGTTGTCCTTTGAACCTTACGTGTTTGAAAAAAAGTGGGCATTTTTTTGGGTTTTGGTTTTGGTTTTGTCTGCTGGTGATACTGTAGCCATGGCAGAAAAAGTAAGGAAAGGCTTTTATTGAACGGTGGGGAGTGTTGAACCACGCTTCAACGATGCGTGTGGAAATTGCTTCTTGGTAAAAAGTGTTTTCTTTTGAATTTGACCATGCAAATTGGTTTTCACCTTTCACTGTCAACTTTACTACCACGCGCTTAGAAAGAAATGGACTAGGCATTTCTGAAACTAGACGCGGCAAAAAGGGTCGGGACATGGCAACCCGACCGAGACCGACCTGAACCCAAAAGATTGGGTTGAGCTGTCACCCGAGCCGACTAAGATCCATTTTTTTAATTATATATTTTTTTTAAATAATAATAAAATTAAGACATGATCATTTACTTATTTGTTTTAAGCTTTATAATTCAGAACTTAAAATCAATTGACAAATATAATGCTAGTGCCATGTAATTATTATTATTATTATTATTTAATAAAAATAAATTTTTAAAATTTTTTTTACATTGTGATTTAAATACAATGACCTCAAGAAAACAATTGAAACATTTATTTAATTGCATACAAGCATATTGAAAAATGAATAATTGAGGTATTCTTCAAACTTAAATAATGCGACATCTAAAAAATTTTAAATATCAAATGATAATACATGTCAAGATAATTTGGTTATACAAAAGAGGCAGAATATATATTTGAAATTATAGACATATATGATAAGTATTCATAAGTGTGAAAAAGAGTAAAACCGAAATATATTAATGAAATTGACATAAATAATGGATGCCTAAGCCTATTTTTTAATAGTCCATAACCAAAATAAATGGCTTTTTAAAATAAAAGGTAATGTTTTTCTAGAATGTGTGTTGCTTAACAATTACATAATATTTACAAAAAAAATATCATCAATAAATAAGTAAACAATCAAACTTTGGTGTATATTTCCAAATTGAAATAGAGTGATGACAATAATACATCTAAAATTAAACACAATTATTATATTATGAAATTAGTTTTCCAAATGGTAAATTTCTTATATATCTTTATATTTTTTTTAATCAAATTAACTATCTAATAGGGCATTTGTATTTATTAAAAAAAAAAAAAAGACATGTACGATTTTGTTCTCTGTTTTGGGATGTTGATATTGTGTAAAAATGAAACTTGTGTTTATTTTAATCAAATTTTCAAACGGTTGACAAGACTCCTTTGTGTTTGTACTATTTTTTTAATTATTGAACAAGTCAATTTGTTCATTTAAGCTTTTTATTGATATATGTGGTGAATTAAAAGTAATACATTCCACATTAAGAAAATTTGATGCATAACTTACCAATGACAAATACATTTTTTTTATAAATTAGTGTAAAAATATACAAGTCAATCCAATTTAATCCAACCCGCTTCAACTTGCAATTCAATTGACCTAATCTATTTCTAACCTTCTTAAAATGACACTTTTTTGGCCAAAACCAACCCAACAAGCCCGTTTTGCCACTTCTACATTTATGCGTGGTTTGAGAATAGTGTAAATAAAATAAATAGAATAAAATAATCCTACTAACTTTGTATTGATATTGAATTTTTTGACACCAACCCAACCCGGCCCGTTTGCCGGGATGAGTTTTTGTGCTGGTTTGAGAACAGTGTAATAACAGTATAAAAAAATAAAATAAAAAACAAACAAACAAAAATTCTACTTCCTTTGTATTGGTATTGATTTTTACATAAAATAAATTGGGAATCTAAAGAACAGTGTAACAGCTTTCTTCTCACTAAAATTTTTATATATTCCTCACTTGATGATGTCAAATTCCATCCCCCTGCATTTCTGGTCATATGGTCAGTTTAAAAAAAAAAAAGGCAATACCATATCAATTTTTTACAATAAATTATTTTTAAGTCACGTATTGCTTTGGTTAATTATCAAAAATTCCAATTATATTATCAACCAATAAAAACTTGGTATTTTATCAATTTTAAAGAGAAAGCACTGTATAAAGAGTTAAAAATTAGAGATTGCATATCTACTTTTAATTTTTTGTCACATGCGTTGTGCCCTCATAATTATAATTGGCATGAATGTGATGGGTGGCATTGATATTATACTAATATTAACAATATTTTCGTAATGATTTATTTAAGAAAAACTACCTTTTTACCTATCATATTGGATCAAATAGAATTGAAAATTAAAAAAAAAAAAAAAATCCAATTTAGGAAGGTTAAAAAATAGTATTAGTATATAAATATAAGTATTATTATGAGGCCTATACATGTTATTTTAAAAATTTTAATATATGGATGTAAAAATTTTCATAAATTTTTTTTGTATGAATTCTTTGGAATGACAAAACTAATCCCACCACACACAAAAAGAGTGCATATATTTTTATTTAATCTATGGCGGGCAAAAAGTAAATAGAGACGTTGACAGATTTTATTTAGATACTTTTGCTCACATAATTAATTTTTAGGAGGTGGGATGCTCAATAAATCTTAAATATCTATGACAAGAGGAATAACTTTAGTAGGGTTGAATCCAAACAAAGACAAATTATATTTAATCCAGAACAGTCTTGGAATGACAATATTGGTGTCCTCGGGTTTAGTCCGAGATAGGGGTTACAAGTTATTTCTAAGTCCAAAGAAAAAGTCCACCCCTCGATCAAGGGGCTTCTTGGCTTTATAAAATCTGTCAAGATGTATCTGAACCCTACATTTGGAAGGTTAGGATCGGATTTCCTTGATACTTGTCCCATCAGGTTCATATTAGAAAGTTTTTACACTAAGGTATGAGCTGTGTAGATACTATTCATAAGTCATTTATTCATTAATGAGGCCAGCTAAGTGCATTTAATGCAGAGGAGATGGTTGCTTTATCCCTACTCTTTCCTTTCTTCTTTGTTCAATGCCACATAACTCTTTTCACCCTCGGCTTGCACCCAACTTCCTTTAGCTTTAGTTCTTGGCTTGTCGAGAGTAAGTTGGCGTCTTTGGAGTCCTCGTCCATTGCAGTCTTTTTGCCTTTGCATTAGGTTGCTAGCATTGTTTCGAGGACATTTTGCTAATGTTTCCCGAGATTCATTTCCTCGGTGCTGTTTTTAATCACTTTATTTGTATTCTTGGATTCTCCTCCCCCACATAATCTATATTATATATATATATATATATATATATATATTTATTTATATATAAACTAATCTTTTTTATACATATATTATTTATAATTTATTTTTATAAATATTTTCTCTCTCTCTCTCTCTCTCTCTCTCTCTCTCTCTCTCTCTCTCTCTCTCTCTCTCTCTCTCTCTCTCGTCATTCTTAGAGTCACTTTAACAAATCTGAATTGAATTTTGTCAGGTCTAAATAGAAATCGTAATGCTTAGTTAAACTGCAAATAAAAACTACTTCATAAAGTTTTTCTTTCATTTCTTAAACATTTTAAAACTCAATTTGATACTTATTTTTGGAGGTCAATAAAGTTCTTTTACTACTAGGATCTAATATAACAAAATAAAAATGCACAAAGGATGAGTGATTTGTAACAATGATTTACTCCCATATGGTTTGATTGGAACTTAGGCTAAGCTTGAACTTTCGGTATACGAAATTGGTTTTTTTAGGCGTTCACTGAAAGATTTTATTGAAATCCAAATGGTTTGAGATCAAGTTATGGTTACGCTCAATCTTTCATAGATCGATCATTACTCTCTCTTTTTTGTTAGGAGAAAAAATATATATCTTCCTCTACTTTTGTCTATTTTAATAGTTTTGCTAGCATCCACAATTTCCACATCAACTCTAAGTATTTGGACAATTTATTCCCTACCTTCTAGCAAGAAACTTTAACTTTGAAAACAACCACTCCTCTATGAAATTTTTGGTAGCATGAACTACTTCTTCAATGGGACCATGCGGTTGTTGCTTATTTGCTATCACATGTGTCATACACTCATATATCTATGCCACAAAACTTAAAAGAAACATCTAAAAAGTAGTTGAAGGATGTGGTCAAATTTAATAGAATTCAATCTTCATCCTACACATACTTAAATGGTTTTGCATAAGAGGTCCCCATTGAGATTTTGGTCTGTAGTTTGCAACAATTGATATCATGGGTAGTTGTACAACGAGGTTTATGTGAGAGAATCATACTTTAAATACACATTAAGAATCCTGGATTCTTAATTGTTTTATGTTATAAAAATCGATTGCCACGTATACTATAACCAGCAATTAATTGAGCTCAAGAAGTATGAAATGCTCACTATTTTTAAAGTTAGGTAAATAGACTAGGACTCTATTTGGTTCTCCTTTAGTAGCTTAATTTGTTCCAATATCATATACTTATATATATATATATATATATTACATTGCCAGAGATTAATAATTAAGACCATTTATAATTCCTATAAAAAAAAAATCATATATATATATATAGCGGTCTTGGGTGATGTATATGCACTAAGTATGAGGTTCAAGGTTCGAGTCTAAATATGGACTCACTTGGGTTGTCTCCTACTAATGTCTCACTCCAACGGATAGAATGTTACTATAATCATGCCCAAGTAGAATTACCACGTTAGTTGGCCCGCCAAAAAATTAAGACCATTTATATTTATAGGCAGTGCAAAAGTCCAATTTTGCTATATCTCTTCTAGGACTTTTGGGTGTAACTGACTAACTTCTAATTTAAGTCAAACAGTTAAGATTGAATTATCAAAGCAGGTATCACCAAAATTAAAAAGTCCAAAAAAAAAAAAAAAAAGTAAAAGCACGTGCTAATTTGGTGATAAAGTGAAAGAATTTTGAAAAAAATTTCAAAAGAAAACATCTCGGAGGTAACCTACTTACGAAAATTTTTACTGTACAAGAAACAATTACAATAAAATTATACCCACAAATCTTTGTTGTCTAAACTCAATATTTTTATAGAAACCAATGCTACAAATGAACTCATCTACTTTCCTTCGGAATTTTAATAATCTAATTTGTGTCTATTTTGAAGCTTCAGAAGCCTAATTAAAAATAAATAAATAAATAAATAAATAAATAAATAAATAAAAAACTAGTTACATTTCAAAAGTTCTTTATAATGTAAAAAATATGAACAAAAGACTTTCTTTTTTATTTTTTTAGAATACTAAGTATTTTTAACACACACACGGGAAGGGGAGAATGTTTTAAAGAAACTGATAGATGTATATATCTTTTTTTTTTTTTTTTTTTTTTTTTTTTTTTTTTTGAGCTGGATAGATGTATATATCTAAAAAATGCCTAACTTTTGGATACACAGCACACAGTGAACAAAGGACTATTAATTCATCGTTTTTGAGTAGAATATAACTTCGTTGTATTTGAGTAGCTTTTGACCTAAATTCTACCTTGACAAAAGAATTTTTTTTTTCTTTTTTTAAAATGCTAAGTATTTTTAACACACACACGGAGAGGGGAGAATGTCTTAAAGAAACTGATAGATGTATATATCTAAAAAATGTCTAACTTTTGGATACACAGTACACAGTGTACAAAAGACTATTAATTCATCATTTTTTAGTAGAATATAACTTCGTTGTATTTGAGGAGCTTTTGACCTAAATTCTACCCTGATAAAAATTTTATTGATACAACTCAAATTAAAACTTAGTTTAACACAGTAATTAGCCAAGAGTTTTAGGTTAACCTAAAACTCAACAGTGAGATCTTAGCTATTTTTGTCATTAAAATTCTCTATCTATTTACAAAAGTTGAGATAGTCTGTAAATTCTGAAGTAAAATCTTCAGAGAAAACATATCCTAATAAATGAGAAAACGATATTGTATCTATTATGTATCTTAGCCTTTGATTTGGCTCCTTACCTAATTTCATCAAGGAAACGTTTAATAGAAGAAAGTAAAAAAATAAAATAAAATAAATGCAAAAAACTTGGGGTAAAGTAGCTATCTGTTGTAAATGCATGTCTATCAAATATTGAAGCTGCATGCAACGCATGGACAATTTTGTGTCATTGAGGATATGTTCATGCATGTTGACGAGACTGACGAATTCATCTCACATGGACGATCATAACAATTATGGATGAAGACACCCTCGGACGATTAGAGCAGATACCCGCGTCACTGACGAGGACAACCAGGGCATTCAATGCAGTACAATTACACCCAGAGCAGTTACAAGGCCAATTGTACGAACCGTTGGAGCACATTAAGACCTCATTACACTGTACCAAACGTTACCAAGAGGAGCACTAAGGCCTCCATAACTACTCCAACGGCTAGAAGATATGAAAACATATATAAAGCCTACGCATCGCCAAAGACAAGGTACACATACATACAGACACAGAGTGATTTCTTTTATTCTGAGATATTGCATTTTGTTCGAAGATTGTCTCATATTGACTTTGGCATCGGAGGCGTTGTGGCAGGCACCACACCGGTGACCACCATTGAGGGCACACTTACACGGGTTGGGAGTGGCTTCCATCTGAACACCTCGACTGACAAACTTACACTTCATCACATGTTAATCTTCTTTGTTATATTATATTGACAGGAAAGTAATACCTTATAGGAAATTATTTTATGAGAAGATTTTATAAGATCTCTCTCACAATATATGTGAGTCTTGTTAATTTCATATGAGAAATATCTCTAAAGATATGTCTCATAAGATATATTCTTCTTAAGTGAAGAGCAAACTATCTTATAAGCAATTTGTATTGAATTGAAATTTGAAAGTCATAATTTAAAAATTTAAAAAAAAAAAAAAAATGCATTCAAGAGCATTAGAAAATTAGGCCTGTGGCATGGTGGAACATGGTTTTAAGGTAGAAAATGATTTTAAGTAAATAAGTTAACTTATTCCAATCATATTAGGAGCTATTAAGTTTCCATAAAAAATTATGAGCAATGAAGTTATGTTAAATTAATTTATTCACTTAATGAGATGTAAAATGACTGTGGGAGGGGTAAGATTCGAATACAAAATAGAGCTCTGTGGGCCCAGCCTGAGGAGATGGAAAGATCCAATACATAAATGAGAGCCCGAGAGTTGAAGCTAAAGAGGCCGACCACCCAAGGAACCCAAAGAGCAAGCATTCCTCGGGAGGCATTGAGCAGGCCACTTGGACCAAAAGACAAAATACCGAAGAAGGAGGTAGAGATGTACAAGTAAAGAAAAAGGGAAGCATCTAGGTAAAGCACCCATCACCTCCGCATTTAATGCACTGCACCAACTCAACTAGCCGCATTTATGGCAGAATGACTCCTAAATAGTACCCTCATAGCTTATAGTACATTCTACCACCTCCAGCAAAATCCTAATGGGACAAGCATTCAAAGAAAGATCAGTGACTATACAGGTGGAGGGCTAGGATGCAATTCAGATAACTATATAAAGAAAAGGAACACCTCCAGACAAAGGGACGAAAAACTGGAAAGAGAAATATACTTTGTGTATCATTACTTTGTAACCAAGACCTGAACATTGTATAAACTGATGCTCCTTAGACTAACCTGAGGAAGAATTAATATTAAAATCTTCTTTTCTCTTATGAGTTACTTAATGTTTTTCGATTAACTTAAAAGCTAAACCATATAGACATACAAAGGTTGTCCTCGGAAACCCATTCCCTACAAATTAATTGTACTAGACCGTCACATATTAACGCTCCATCTAACTTGGGTTTACATTTATTTTTGCCTACTTACAATGATTATAAATAATTAAGCTACCAAATATTAAAGGCAATTAATTCAGACACACACACTAAATCCATCCAAACGCATTATATACTTCTAGGTTTTGGAAAATAACAATATTATGAACAGAACCATTTTTACTTTTAATTTCATGAATTGACGATTTGTGTGATTGTGAGTGATTGACAAAATGTGGTGGTCTATATGAGTAGAAAGTGTTCACCACTCATAATCGCACAAGTCAACAAGTTGGAAGTTGGATATGCGATCGGTTGTGTCTCTATAATTATTCCTTAAAAAATGAAAAATGTTAAGGTAAATTTACACCAAAGCACCAATAACCACACTCAATTTCACAACTTGCTTGAATGTTTATTTGTTATTGAATTTCAGTATTTACACATATAACTAATCACAAAATAGCACTTAAGTATATTATGGATTTGGGCATATAGTTAATTTAGTGTGACTCTAGAGTCTAGACTTTCTCAATTTACATACACGTCAATGAAAAAAAAAAACCTCACAACCTAGATAAAACCAAACAGTTTTTTTTTTTTTTTACATCCTTTGTTAGAGTGTGAGATCTTAGCTATTTTTGTAATTAAAATTATCTCTATCTATTTACAAAATTTGAGATATTCCATAAATTCTGAAGTAAAATCTTCAGAGAAAACATATCCCCAAATGATAAAATGTTATTGCATCTGCTGTGAATCTTAGCCTTTGATTTGGTTCCTTACCTAATTTCATCAAGGAAACGTTTGGTAGATGAAAGTAAAAAATAAAAACAGCAAAAAACGTGGGGTGGGTACTGGGAGGAGCTACCTGTTGTAATGCAAGTTTACCCAATATTGAAGCAGCATGCAACGTCTGGAATGTAATACATAGGACTGTATGTATTATATCGACAGGAATGTAATACATAGGACTACGAGACCATACCATCTTATGGGAAATTATATTATGAGAAGATTTTATGAGATCTCTCTCATAATTATATATATGAAGATTTCATGTTGATCACACATATATAATTGTGAGAGAAATGTCCTATAAAACTGACTCATGAATATCTTCTTCTCAAGTGAAGAGCAAACTATCTTATGGGCATTCTGTATTGAATTTAAAATCATAAAATAAAAATAATAAAAAATAAAAAAGTATAAGGCATTCGAGAGCATTAGAAACAATTACTTAGAAAATTAGAGGTCTCCCATTGCAAATGCTTTTAAGGTGAAAAATGATTTTAAGTAAGTGTATGTTTGAATAGTACTGAAAAACACTTTTCCGCTGCGTCTCACGTTTTTTAGTGGGTCCTGTGTATTGTTCACGGAACTCGTAAGTACCTTTTTCCTTTAAAACAAGAGAGATGCTACGTCTACAATAATTTTACAATATTTTTACAACAAATCACAGGTAGTTAGTTGTTATTGGTTCAAATTTGAAACTAACACTAAGATTACTTTTTTGCCCCAACAATAACAACTAGTAAGTAGTAACAACCTGCCACTTAGGATTTGTTGTAAAAATGTTGTAGACATATCATTTCTCTTAAAACAACTTTAAAATTGGGTTTCACAGCACTATTCACACAATTAAAAATTATTTTGCTATAGTGTTTTCAGTTTTCAGCAATAAGCGGTATTCAAACACACCCTAAATAAGTTAATTTATTTCAATCATATTTTGAGCAAATAAGCTATAGTTAAATTAATTCATTTGCTTAATGAGATATAAAATGATAAAAAATAATTAAGCCACCAAATATTAAAAGGCTACTCAGACATACTCTAAATCAATCCAAACGTATTATATATTTCTAAGTTTTGAAAAATAACAATATTACAGCTAAAATCTTTTTACATCGAATTGTTAATTTGTGTGATTGTAAATGGTTAACAATAAGTAATGAATTCATATGAGTAGAAAATGTCTAATACTCACAATTGCTTAAGTTAATAAGTTAAAAGTTGAGTGTGTCATTGGTCGTGTTTCTATACTTATTCTTTAAAAAAAGAAAAATATTAAAGAAAATTTATACCAAAAGCACCTGCGACCACACTCAATTTCACATATCACAAACTCAATATGCATAGATTCTATAAGAGCTAGTTGATCAAGTTCCTTGAATATTACTCAATTTTATTCTTTATATATCAAACTTGGTTATGTTGCACTAGCCAAATGATCTCATAGTCATTTTTATTTTGGTCGTTTTGGTCCTAGTATCTACCCTCCTAGTGTAGTTTATTTTCTTCAATAATAAAGATCTCGTTTGGTATACATTCTCAAACACATGTTTTCAATTTTTAAACAACATTATACATATTTTTACATACTTTTTCACCACATGTATTTACATACATATTTTTAAACATATGTTTTTAGTTTTTTAGTGCATGTACCAAACATCTTCAAAGTCTTTTATTTATAAAAAAAAATTAAAAAATAAAAAATAAACATGTTATGGATTTATGGATTTGGGTGTAGAGTTTGTCGTGACTCTAGACTTTCTCAATTTACACACACGACGTCGTGTAGTAGTCGGTGAAAAATAAGCTCACGATGTAAATAGAAATACCACCGTACTATACGATGAAGAAAAGGACAACAATGCATGGCAGTAACCCGTGATTAACGCTTATCAGAGAAGCCTTGAGAATACGACACCTGTCAGTTTCTAGATACCCGTGCCCCATTTCGTCACCGCCTGTGCACTCTGTCATTCGCAGAGAAAGAATAAATCTCTGAACAGAAAATAGAATAGTAAAATAAAACCCTCATGGTAATTTGCAATCATCATCAATTGTTTTAACTTTTACCATCAATCACCATTTTAGATTTTTTTTACCCTCATGGTTAATTCCCTCCCCCACTCGCGGTATATAGTGCAATGTGTACCGTACAAAAAGAGAGCACTACATTCAACTCAAGAAAAAGAATAGAGAAAAGAGAGAGAGAGAGATTTTATTCTTCCTTTGATACTAAAAAAGAATTTGAGAAAGGCAAGAATTTTGTGATAAAGCGATGAATTTTGAGTGCTTGGATTTATCTTCGTTCGAGATACGATTGACAAGTGGGTCCAAATTGTCCCAAGAGTGCAAAATGGAAATGACCAAAAAAGCTTCTAAAAAAAAAGGGATCACTTAAAAAATGCTTTTCTTTTCTACTTTACTTTAATGTATTTTTGGTACCTTGCACGATTTTGAATCTTGATTATGAAATTATATGATATATTCTTTTATTAAAAAATAATAATATTTAAACAAATGATTATTACATAATTTTAAAATTCTCATCAAACATATCAGTTATCTCATAATGACATTTGTAATTACTTCTACGGAGTACTTTCGAATAGTTAATTTCATATATATATATATATATATATATGTCACAAATTAAGTATGGTTGTGATTGAAAGTTTTAAGGTCTGTTTGAGATCTGCTTATTTTACTGAAATTGAAATTTTTTTTATTGAAAATACTGTAGATAAAGGTAAAAGTTAGTTAAAATAATATAATGAAACGTATGAATAATATAAAAAAGTACAATAGAACCCATGAATAGTAACAAAATAAACTGAATAGAAAAATAAATTGGCAAAAATAATTTTTACCAAACATGCACTTAATAAATAAATTGTGAATAACAAGCATCCCTTTAGTAAGAATATCTGCACATTTATTCGCTTTCTGATACACTTAATTCACTTTGATATGCTAAAACTTGTCGAGAAAGAATCTACAATCATTTAGAAGTTAGGAATGAGATGTTCTTATAAATTTCTAAATTGATCATTAATTAAATTAATATATATATATATATTTACATGAATAAGGTTATCCTAATGGACTAGGACAACCATAATCTACACAACGGATTAGTACAACCATCAACTCATGATCTGAAGGGGAGGAAGATTCATAGATTATAGCATTCTATATATTGCGCCTTTTGGCTATTGTGTTTGTAGGGAAACACATACATTCGAAAAGAATTAATGAAAGGGAAGGTGCTACAAGGTGCATGTCAAGTCCATCTCTTCATAGCCTTAAGCTTGTTGCCATTAAACTGATCCGAGCACTATGTATTACCTCTTTCATGAGCACGTTATATCGACTAACCCACTACATTAATGAATATTAGGGAATATTCCGTAATATATATTGTCTGTTAGTTGAATTTTGGTTTTTAACATTTGCATGCGGGTTGGTAGCGGAAGATAAGACTTAAAAGCAAGAGTTTCAAGCCCGACTTCCCCCATTTCTCTTGAAATGAGACCTGGTTGTCCAATCAACTCAAGAGGAAAATATACTATGTATTTCGTGTATATTTCTTCCTTCTTACATAAAGGTGAGGCCTATACATGTAGGGTCCACCTCTATATAAGAGGTAGAATACATGCACTAGATGCATGATGTACCTGACGTATAAAAAAAAAATCTCTACAATCATTTATTTTTAATTTTTTTTCCTTCTATCATGGAGTTCAATTTTTTTCCCCTTTTGTTGGAGTAATGTTAAGGGTATTCCAGAGATAGAAAAAAAGTGAATATTAAGGGTCTGTTTGAGATTTGCTTATTTTTTTAAAAGTTGAAAATTTTTTGTTGAAAGTACTGTAAATAAAAGTAAAAGTCAGTTGAAATAGTACAATAGGACTTACGAATAATACCAAAAAGTGCAGTGAAATGCATAAATAATAGCAAAAATAAGCTGAATAGTAAAATAAGCTGGCTTTTTAATTTTTGCCAAACACACACTAAATAATATTATTCTAATTTTTTTATGAAATTTTGTGTTATTTATTAATAGTCTAGACACCAATCAATTTTTTATGTAAATGAATATTGATCTTTAGATATCTTATTCTAATTAGATGTATAAACTGTAAATAATTTTTTTTTACTGTAGCATTAAGTATATGTGCAAAGTAGGTAGCAATATGGAATTTGCATGTATGAATTTATGATGATTCAATAACTCACTAGTAGTAGTCTGTAGTGTAGTCCAGTGTTTCAATTTACCAAAAAAAGAAAAAAATCACTCACACTGGTGAGTGGTGACTCTTAGTTCTTTCCCTCCAAGGCATCCACAAGCTGGAGTTGAACTGGACCCAATAGATTCCTTATTAACTAAAAAATAAGTAGATATGATATGATGCACTAAAATAATCTTCTCAGTGACCCAGTCCCTTGCGTCTTTTCCTGTCCCCTCTAGTACTGTTTATGATAGACTACACCATATAAATTTTATGTTTTTTATTTATTTATAAACAACACCATATAAATATATATGTTGAGAGAGATAAATTTAATAAATTGATAGTGGAGAAGGGCTTATTGTATTGTATGCATGAAGATATGGAATATGCTTTTAAATTCTGCACAAAACGTAACTCAGTTCCCAAGTGGAAAGTGGAAACCCCTTAGCCAAAAATTGACTCAAAAAAGAATGTTGGCTGCATTGGGCAAAAAGCTTTGGCTTGTTGTGCACATTTAAACCAAACCGATATTATTGATTTATTGTGTGTCACCAAAGGCAAAAGGTAGACTCGTAATCACCCATTTCACACTTGTTCGATCACTGGCCTGCCTTTAATTTCATCTAATGAACTATTTTAATTCATGTTTGTTAATATGTCACGGCATTTACTGTTAAAAAAAAATGGTACCAAACTCGAATAGTAATATTTGTGCATATATGGCTGCTTTATGTCAATTTCTGAAGTCCATTATAATTTATTATAGTCTAGCCCTGTGCATTATTTTAAACCATACATTAATAAACAGTACACCAATCAAGGTTTGGAGAGAGAGTGAGAGAGAGTGTTACTGTACACATTTAAATTTGGGTAAAATAACTAAAAATGCAAGTAGGTTAGGCCATTAGGATTTGAATTTGGTTTGAGTTGGGTAGAATCGGTAGATGCAAATCCAAAGTTAAAAACCCGTCAAGTCTTATAACAAAAGGACCAATAGCAAATTATATAAAACTTACTTAAAATTTTAAGATAAAAAAATACTCAATAGGTGAATTTTCAGGACTTAGATTATATTGCGACCAAAAAAAAAATCTGTAATTTGTGCCTAGCATTTATACGAACCTGAAAAAGGAAAAATTATTGATTGAATAATAGGTCTCAATCTCATTGCCACGTATTAGTCTAATGAAAAGATGTCATTTTCATACAAAATCGTTTCATGTTTGTTAATATGTCACGGCAATTACTATTCATAATACCAACATGGCATTAACGTTGTTTTTTACCCAACATTTATCTTCCACTAAATAGTAAATAATACTTATACAAATATGGCATTTTCAGGTTTGTTTACCCGACACCTCTCTTCATCTAAAACGTTAGGAGGATGGTAGGTAAGGTCACGGTCACGGATCAAATAAGGGCTACACCACTACACACAGTCCTCCAATCATTTGGTCAGGGGGTAGGGAAGGGAAAGCCAAATTACAAACTAGACTCTTAAAGATTTGGGATGTTTAGATATCAAAATTTGAATCTTACACATTGAAATTTTGAGATATTTAAATTTTACATCTTCATGTTTTAGAATTTGGATTTTGCACTCTAAAGTTAAGAAGTGTTTGAATTTTACTTTCTAAAGTATGAGAATGTTTGGATTTTACATCCTAAAGTTTCAAAATTTGGGAGTATAAAATCCAAATACCTCTAAATTTTAAATGGTAAATCTAAATTCTGAAATTTTAGGGTGTAAAATCCAAACATTTCCAAATTTTAAGGAGTAAAATCAAAATTCTAAAATTTTAGATATAAAATTCAAACACCTTCAAACTTTAAGAGTGTAGTTTGCCATTAAAAAAAAAAAAAGCAAGAATGCATTATATTTTTGGAGAATAAAAAAGGTTTAATTCTTTATATAGATATCAAAAAAGGAAACATGTAAAATGAGAACAAATTAATCATGCAAACATTACTCATGCATTAATTTAAGCATGCCAGTTTTGACTGGCTTGCAACTACTTCCCCCCCCCCCCCCCCCCCCTTTTTTTTTTTTTTTTTTTTAATTCTAATTGCACGCAAATTGGTTTTCTTTTTTAAAAATATATAAAAAGTAAAAAAAGCATTAAATATATTATTAAATGCACAATGTTTTGATAGAATTATTAAATGCACCTTTTTTGGGTCTATCTATTAATGCGGCTAATGAACTACTATTAAAAGCATCGTTTAAGACGTAACATGTATGCCCAAGTTTGTTCAGTCCTAATCCAAAGCACTTGCCGTATTTCTCAAGTATTACTCACATGGTTTCGTGCTCTCTCCAATTACACGTAACATCACATAATAGTAGTTTGCTATTAGAAATTCTGTCACAAGAATCTCAAAATTTTAAGGGCCGTTTGGTAACGTTATTTGTATTTTTTTAAATACGTGTGAATAAAAAAGTGTATAAAAATATGTATAATATTATTTAAAAACTGAAAATATGTATTTAAAAAATGCAGTGCATGATGTCAAAGATATTTAAATAGAGTTTTGCATAAATATATAATATAATTTACACTGTGGAGCAAAATGTAAATTTTCCAAAATCAAGAATCTCATTATTAAAATAGTAATATTCTCATCATTCTTGTGGCACATCAAAACCTGGCAGATTGAATTTAGAATCTTCAAGTTAATATCGCGTCTTAGATCGGACCAATGAGTCTACCATTTGAATACCGTAATTTCCTGAAAATATTATTTCTTTCTTGTCCTATGTGAAGAGACATAGCAAGCCGTATTTTTTTGACTATTGTTCTATGTAGTACACGTTGAATAAGCAAAAGAATGATTACATACAGACAAATGGAGCATAATTTTCAATCTTAGAGCAGTCATGCCAATTTCCGTAGTCCGTATAAGCACCGACACATTAGGAGTAGGCACTGTGTGTATATTATCACCCATGGGACATAGTTGGTATAACCTAGTCAACTATAGCTACATGGTCTGCTTAATTTATGTGACATTGATTGTATAAACAATAGTACTCAATTATAGAATGTCTTTATATGCAGTGTCGTCAAATGGAACAGTAACTTCCAAAATCAATTGCGTATGTCATTTTGTTAATCATTGATACTATTATTAATAAACAATATATAAATATAATTATAGCTCTCATTAAAATATGGTAAGAATTGATGGGAGATTTACTTTGGGGAGAATTTTGTTGGCCAAACAGGGGTCCAAGTCATGCAAAATAAATTGATCATTGAGTTAACCCAAGCAGGCACACGGGTCTCTCATTTTTCATCCTTAACGTAATCAATCAAAACAATCTCTCATTGTTCCTCATTATCACTGCTTAGAGTGGTGGTCTAGTGGTTATTAGGCATTCAAGTTTACTCTCAAGTGGTTTGAGAGGCAAAGATCTCAAATTTGAATAATGCAATGGAAAACGCTTAGGAAACCTCACGCTTCCGATTTAATATCCACTAGAGCCCTTGCAAGGTTGGTACATAATAAGCTGTGGATGACAAGTTTCTCTATTTGCAGACTTGAACACAACATGTGAGATGTTATTATGGTAACGTTCAGGTAGAGAACCACTCTAATCACTCTCTCCTACCATTTTTATTTATATTTACTGTAATTTTTAAATCTAATTAAAAATATTAGATTAAATAATCAAAGTCAAAACAATGTTTGGGTATTTCTTTGAGGCAAAAAATCCCGATCATATATTAAGTTAAAACAATATTTTGTATATTTATTGAGACTTGATTAGTCTTCTGTTCCCCATTCCATGCATGATGCATACACCAATTAATTACTAAGATTAATCTTTAGAGATTATCTTTAAGGAATTGGTTGGATGCTAATAGAGAGAGAGTTGAACACAAGAGTCAAGACCTCATCACAAAAAATCACTAGACCAATCCATTGATATCAATCAATTTATTTATCTTATTGTTTCAAAGCTTTAGTGGTATATTAAGAAGTAAGTCCATTTTGCTTGACAACCCCATCCAGCTAAAGTTGCTCTAAGATGCAAAATAAATGATTTTGTGTTCATTCAAAGTGCTACCTTAACTATCACATACATATAATAATGATCATAATCATGTAAAGTTGGATCTTCTAAGTGCACATTAGACTTTGAATATGTTTAGGTGGGTCCTCAAATTGATATAAAGATCCCACTCATATGATTCACGGTTGTCTATAAAAACAGTAATAATGACCTATGGTGGGTGCTTTTTCTCCTTTTTTGGCTTAATTGTGGGAGCTTTTGGAGGTACTTAAAATACTGTAATTGTGGGGGCTTTTGGATGAACAAATCAACAACGGCCAGTGTTTAAAGGAGGATTTATGCACCTAAATGGAGCACGATTGGTCTAGTATGTGATAATCATCCTTCCCTCAAGCTACATATTTTATGGTGTGATATAAATATGTTATTTAATATGCATTTGGTATTGACTTAAAAAAGTTAGTTTTTTTTTTTTTTTACTATTTATCTTATTTTTGTTGTTATTCATAGGTCATATTGCACATTTTGGTACTATTCACAGGTTTTACTGTATTATTTCAGCTACTTTTTAGTTTTATCTACAGTACTTTTAGCAAAAAATTTTTAGTTTCAGTTAAATAAACTGTTCCCAAGCAAACACTTAGTGTGTTACATGCGTCCACTTGTATCAACTCACTTAATAAATATGTTGAGTTAAAATTAAAAGTTTTGACTCAATAATTAAATATATTGAATTTGGATCAATTCATATAGTTGAATATATACAGATACCATATAAATTGGTAGTTGTCACCACTAAGGAGGTTTTTATTGTATTTGCTTGATTGAAACTAATATCATTTACTTAAAGCTTAAGCCTAGATAATTAAAAGTTTCGTGGTTCAGTGGTATTATTAGGTTACCTCTATAAAGTTGAATATAGTTTCAAATCCTCTTAAGCTTACTTTTGTAAGCTACAAAAAGGGGGTAAATGACGTTTATTTAAACCTTTTATCACATTTTTTCCCTATTAAGATTGTTAACACTAAATTAATATCACATGAGTCATGACTAACTAGTTTAGATTAAATTTATTTCAAATTTTAAGTTTTAAATGAAACTCACACGTAAAACTCTAAGGTTGAAATTTTTTACATATTTAAAAAATTTTGAATTTTAAATGAAACATTTTAAATAAAAAATTATAAAGTTCAAAAAGTAATTTGCCCAAAAAAAAAAAAAAAAAATCAGGACAATATATATATTTTTGGTTTAATAGGATGCGTTAACTTGAAATGGACCCATGACAAAGATTTGTGGTCTCAAGTTCAAGGCCCACTTGTCGTTGGGTTCTCGCGATGCATGTGTTTTGTCCACTGAATTCTTGATTCGTGCTTGCCAAAATTCTACCACAGGAAACTGGGATAGTGAAAAGCAATATAAAGGTTAAGGTTAAAATAAAACAGTAAAAAAAATGGTATATATGCCAATTGAAAAATGTTACTTTATCAAAAAAATTAAAAAAAATCATATCATTGCCAAACAATCCTAACATGCATAAAAATTCACATCAACACCATGTTTCATGCAAATCTTGAGATGAGTGGTTTTTTTTTTTTTTTTTTTTACCCCTTACTCCCTTAGATTTTTATAAGTAAAAGATAATTAATTAAGAGAATAAAGTGAGGAAGGTCTCGACTCTCTCTATCCTCGAGAATAAAGACCCAAGAAGGAAGAGAGAAAATGATGAGAGGCCCATCTCACATACAAAAGTTGGCCCAACGGATAGTATTATGCGCTAAAAAGTTTACATTTTGAGTAACAAAATGAAATCTCAACATATAAAAAAATGATTCAGCTCAATAACTGACTGACTTGAAATCACCCTCAAAAAAGACAAGTTGAGGTTGTGATCTTTTTGTGAAGGAAATGACCAAACTAGCAGCAGCAGCTTCACCTAGAAGAGGCTTGAGATGAGTGCTTTTCTTCTTGTATTTGGTGACATGACATTTTGTACAAAAAGCAACTCTAGGAATATGAATGTATACATAAGGATTTGTTGGTAGATAAAAAATCTGTCAAGTTGTTGTTGTAGCTGTTTATTTTATTTTATTTTATTTTTAAGAACCTATTCCTCCAGCACAATATATAGGTTCTTTTTTTCTTTTTCTTTTTTTATTTATTTTTTATTTTTTATTTACAAGATAGAATTTTATTCTAACATAATCTAAGTGTATATGTGTGTGAAGTTCTCTCCTAGAGACTTGAACCCTGGCCCTTGCCTCCCACACTCACAAACACTTATACTTGTGGAGTGACCATCGCACCAAGCTACTTAGAAGTTAAGAGTTAGAACTATTTTTCAATCCACACTTAACATCAAGTCAAGTGTCAAGTTAAGAGGGAAAGAATTTGCTTTATGAATTATTATGCCCAAGTCTGCTTAAGGACTAAAAGGAGCCTAAACTGGGCCTATTCTTTCATACCCAAATTCGAGGAGCATATGCCTTGTCTAGGGCTCAATATCCCAAACTTGTCGAAGGCCCATTCTTGTGCCATAACCCATAAACCAATTTAATTGTGTTTAGTGACATGTAATATATATATATATATATATATATTATGTAATTAAAATATTACTAATAGGATAAATATCTTTATTTCGTATATTAATTATTTTGAGTGATGCATTAATTATTAAATTATAATAAAATTTTGATGTTATTTTTCTAAGGTGTATATGAGAAACAATTAATTAGAAATATGACATTCTTGCACAAATTTATTTACTTTTGCAATAATTGAAACAAAGTCCAAAAAAAAAAAATTATAACACACAATATGTAAAAAAAAAAAAAAAAAAAAACTGTAAGCATTTTTTTTTTATCAAAATGATATTTGCATTCTTGAGTAAATTTGAAAATATGCCCATCTATATAAGTTATTATACAATTTTCAAATTTTTAAACATACATGGTATGATCAAATCACTATATCACTTTTATTGTCTTTCTATTACATCTATAAAATAAAACACTAAAGATACAATTTCTTATAAGGAAAATTATTGAAATATTAGAGGAAACTAATAACAAAATATACTGTAGGAGTTTTAATTCACAACTGCTAAAGAGATAAAATAAAGTGAAGAATAATCCAAATTCAAACCATTTACACAAAATTTTCAAAATTCTAATTCAAAGTCAAAAACAATATACACAAACCATAAGAAAAAAGGGGAAAATGGAAGAATTTTAGCCAACGCTTATGATCTTTTTATTAGCTTGTGATTGGATTAACTTTTCCATAAGGTTAATTAATTGATTTTTCCACAAGTGGAACACAATAGCATGCGATATGCACATTACCTGGATATTAAGTCAACATACTTTACTGAGTTAATATGAGAGGATTTGGAGAATGAGTGAGTACATTTACCATTTGTTCAAATTGCTTTTTTTTTTTTCCTACATTTTTATTTGATGCTGATATTTAGAATACTGTCAATTTTACATCACTTTATGCAGATTGACTTTGAATATATTTTCTTTGATTTGGGGCAATCAATAATCCGTAGTATTTCTAAGATTTTGCACATCTTTTCTTTAATTTGGGCACATCATATGACTTGTGTTGTGGATAGATATATCAAATTAAAGACTTAAACTTTGAAGAGAATTAAGGTTGCTCAACACTCAAAACAAAGCTTCAATTCCATCAAATTCCTCTATCCTTAAATATATAAGGGCAGTGAAGCATTGAATTTCATCTGGCAAAGAGTCGATTTTAGCTTACCATACAATTCTAGTCTTTCAAGAGATCCTGCAAGGGTTGAACGGAAGAGAAATTGATGAGACTAGGCACAAAACCTACCAATCTTCAATGTATTCAAGCAATTAGAAACCCCTCTGGCAGATACCCAGCTTTTCGTAAATTTTAATATTTAAATGAATAAGAGAACTTAATTCTCTTACATTTAGAAGTGATATCAGATTGTGACATTCTGATATATTCTATTGTTGTACATGATCGTAACTTAGTCGGTAGAACTTTAACACCACTCCATTTTATTTCCAAGTGTTGAAAAAGGGGCTTGAAACCTCCAGGCATACTTAGAAAAGGTTATATTAGGACAATCAAATGCATGAAAATTCTCAAGAATAAGAAAGATGTGTAAGACAATCAATTACATGAAAGTTCTCAAGAATAAAAAAGGTGTGTAGTGCATCTAGTAAACAACTCAATTTCATACATCATTTTATACGGAGAGAGATACAAAGGGTCATATATCCTCATCTGGTGTCATGGACACCATATCATCACAATTTTACATGAATGTTCTATAATAAAAAAATATTAAGGCATGTTAATGTTGGTGAGCTTGCTGCTAATATTTTTGAATGTTGTGCTTTTAATTTCTTTAATCTTTAAATTTTTAAGAGAGAGAAATGGCATGGAGCAACAGCTAGTTAGTCACATATGTTGTTGCTGTTGCCTCCATCTTATCCTTCCATTTTATTAGATTAGGCATCCTCTCCAAAACAATTCTTCTCAAAACTGGGAAACACGCAATTCTGTCACCACCATTGTAGTTGCCAAAAAAGAAAAATAGCTCTCAACAATCTTACATTCCCTATTAATTATTTCCAAAACCCTAAGACATGGTAGAAGCCTGAGAGTGGGAAGGACATCTTATTTGTTACAATCCTTAAATTTGATTCTCAATCAAATTATCATAACAAACCATCCCTAGCATCACGACTTGTCAACATCCATGATGAGAATTTCTTTCCTTCATTGTTTTCGATTCTTAAGCTTTTCAAATAATGGTGAGGCTAGAGACCTTTTAGCGCCTCTTCATCATGATCGTGATTACCTTTTATTTTCTCACTCCAGCAATATCCCAATTTTAAGCATCCCAATTCTTTGATGTGATGACATGCATCTTGGTCCATAACAAAAAATGGCAATGTTATTAGAGACACAAAGTGTTTATAGTTTTTTTCATCGTTTTCCTCCTCATTCGCTTTTGTGGACACAAACATTGACTTGCATTTGTTATATATAAAGCTTAATTTAGTGTTCGTTTAGGATCTGCTTATTTTGCTAAAATTGAAAACTTTTTGTTGAAAGTACTGTAGATAAAGGTAAAAATTAACTGAAATAATCGTGGGACCTATGAATAGTATCAAAAAGTGCACTGTGACTCATAAATAGTAGCAAAAATAAGCTGAATAGTAAAATAAATTGACAAAAATAATCCATATCAAACACACACTTATCTATACATATTCAAATGCTAAATAATCTCACACTTATTTTGGGATCAAATCACATCGCTTATTTAAATTAATCTAACGTTTGTAAGGTTGACAAGATATAATTTAATTGTTGCATTATGAAAGTAGTATCAATAGTAAACTGATGTAAAAATGATATTATTCATGTCACAATTGATCAAATTAACAAATTTTGTGAAAATAATATTATGCTCGCAACTTGTTAAAGTAAAAAAGTTATCCAAAAAATAGTAAAAGAAAAAGAAAAATGTGTTGGTAGCATTGCTCATTTAATTAACCCAATCTGTATGCCACATTAAAAAAAATCCACAATCTGTAGAAGGGTGTAGATAATAATATAATTATAATAAGTTTATAAAAGTAATCTCATTTTGACTTTGTCTCTCTTTAAACAAATCAAAACCTACCACGTCACCAACATGCTTGAACCCACGTGCTCATGATCTCACCCAACCCAAACAATCAATCCTATGCGTCACAGCCTCAATCCTTTGGCTTTGTAACCCTTTTGAAACACAAATCAAAACCTTCTCAACCCAAAAAACCTTTTTCTCTCTTCTATTCTAAACTCTAATCCCTCACACACCCTATATTTTCTCTCCCTCTACATGGGTTTCTGACCGTTAATGCTTTAATCAAATATTTTCCCATATTTTCTCTTCCTTTCTTCTTGGTGGGTTATCTTTCTCTTTTTGATTTTTTTGCCTGGTTTTCTCGTCTGGGTGTTTCTCAAAATGGGTAAAAATCAAGCTTACAAAGCTATGCAGAGAGCCAGGCTGGGCTCTAGCTCTGCTGGGCCTGATGAGGTTGAAGATGGCATGGTTTGTACCCTTTCATACTATTTCTCATTTTTAATTCTAATCCTTTTGTGTTAATTTTGGTTTTAAAAATGTTAAATACTTGAATTTCATGCTTGTAGTTGCTTGTATAGTGTTTATTAAATTGATGTCTGGTTCTAATAGTTAAGCTCATGTTTAATGAAATTGACCGTATTGTGTGAAAATTTTTCTGCAGAAGATGTGTCTTTTAGGTTTGTGATTTGGATTGTGATGAGTTAGTTGTTAAGTATTTGTTAAAATAAATCTGTGGTTTTAATTGGTGACCTAGTATTGAGTGAGGTGTGTGAGTATTTCATGCAAAAGATATGTTTTTTAAGGTTGTTTTGAATTGTGATGAGTTTATGAGATATCCATGGTTCAATTTTTTTTGATAGAAATCAAAATGTTTGTTGAACTTCTTGGATCAATGTTGTCTTTTTTTAAAGATAAAAACTTTAGGACTAGGATTTGACTGTTGCAATGACTAGGATTTTCACCTGTATATAATTTTTAAATCTTTATATCATCAAGATGATTTTTTCACTTGTGTATCATATGATTGATTACTCCCTTTAGATTGTAGTTCATTGGTGATGAATATTAGCATAGGTTGATTCTATTTATGAAGTAGCTACCCTGCCCTTGTAATGTCTTTTATATAGATGTGTGTGTGCGCATGTACGCCCACTAAATGTAGGGTACCTGCCGCATCCCTGTTTGCATCTTTCAGTGATCATTATTTAGAGTAACAGTGTCCACACCAACATGACTTTGTGAATTGTCACTACCAAAATAGTGGTCATTCTTCCTCAAGCCTCTAGATTTCTCGAATTGATTGTCACCCATGTATAACCAAGAAAAGATTTTCTGATGAGCACCACTGAATCCAATCTCTCCATCAAACTAATGCCCCTTTTTGAGGAAGAGCTTCTTGCTAATGCAGAACTATGTCACTTTGTAGGACATTGCCTGAATCTTATAACTTGATTTTTATTGCTCTCTTTCATGATTAAACCATAGTGAGATCTTAAGCAAGGTTTTTTTATATGTATATTATAAAATTTGATAAAATAATCCAGTATAATAGTTGCTTGTTGGATGTTTTCTTTTCCTGTTCTGTAACTGATGAGGACAGTCGCAGGTGGATGGTTCATTTCATTCACCAGAGTGGCATGCTGCTCGTTTGGCCAGCCTTAAAACTTCTCACACGATCACCTGGGAAGAGTATAAAAAGAAGCAAAAGGTAATCTGTTGGACATAGCTAAACTTTATTGCAAGTTTATGAGAGTTTTCTTCATCTGTTTCTTCAGTATCTTCATGCAATCATCTCCCATAGACGTGTAATAATTGTGTAAATAATCTGATTTCACAAGAATGAGTATTCATAATGGTGAATTTAAGGTTTTTTTTTTTTTTTTTTTTTTGTGTGTGTGTGTGTGTGTGGCTTATTTGTGTCAAAGTAGTTTTATTTTTTCTTTTTTGTTATATTACACTTTTACTTTCATAAAAGGAATGCAAATGGGGTTTGATATCGTATGAGCAAATGAAATGCATGGATATGCATAAGAAGAAAATTCATTTCTTATTTATGTGCAAATATATGCCCAAGAATTTATAAAATAATTTTATTTAATTATTTGAAACCTTGCTTTCATTAATTTTGAACCAAGTTGTCTTTGACAAGTAAAAAATTTTTGAACAAAGTTTTATGTGACTATGGTGGTATGTAGTGGAGAGCAATTTTCTTTGGAGGAAAATAGAAAAAAAAAATTATGGGAACTCTTAGGAGGGTGGTGCTTGATGGTTGGCAGGGATCCCTATGGAGTAAGCCAATGTTAGAACATTAGAAATTAATGTTATTAATAATATTCTTATGCTATTTATCAAAAAAGAAAATAATGGTCTAGTTTCTCTGGATTTCTTTGATGAGGTTGGTGATGGCTCAAAAATCCATTTTTGGGGTGATTTTTGGCGTGGAGAGGATACTGATTAACAGATTCATGGAATTATTTCAGATAGCCAGGAACAAAGATGCTACTGTGATTGTTTGAGGGGAGGCATACAGTGACCCTTCATTTATTTGGGGCATGTAGGATTGAGAAATAGAATCAATGGAGGTATTTTTGGATGGTTCATATGTTGCCAAAGTAAACTTGGAGAGGAAGATAAGCTGATTTGGTGTGTTTTTTTCCCAAAGATTTGAGGCTTTTGTGTTAACCTTATATATGACCTTCAGGAAAGATGTTGAATGTAAATTCCTTGGAGGTGTATATAGCAGGCTAGAGCTCCTCCACGATTGGCATCTTTTGTTTTGACAGCTGCAAAGGACAAGATTCTAACAACAATACATAATTTGAGGAAATAGGGAATCATAATTGCTGATTGGTGTTGCATTCATAGGGCTTGTAGTGCTTCGGTGGACCATATGTTCTTACTTTTTGAGTTTGGTAGAGAATTATGGTGTTTAGTCCTGAGTTTTTTTTGGGGTGATGTGGGTTATGCCAAGGTCTGTGATTGCCTTACTAGCTTATTGAATAGGACACTTTGGAAAGAATATTAGTTTTGAAATTTGGAAGGCTATCTCGTTGTGTTTACAGTGGAGTATTTGGATGTTTAGATGAGTTTCAAAAGTACAAAGACAAATATAATGTTTGCCAACGGTAATTGCATCATTAAATTTAGAGTTATAAATTTAATTAACCTTAATATGCATGTACTATTTAAGGTTTAACCCCACGATACAACACCCCTTGAGAAAGGGCTTCCTGGATAGACTTAGGAACAACCACATAGGAAATAGAGGTAGTGAAAGCACTGAGATATAGAGACAAGTGTTCATATGACACAAAGCTAGATATTGGGTGAGAAGTATAACTGCGCTTACCTTTGTGCAATGCAATGCAAGTGGCTCCCTGGGGAAGATATTGGCTTGATAGGCGAACCAACATCAAAGACAAGTTGAGGATGAGTTGGAGATGAATTTGCAGACATGGAAAGCTAGGTTGCTCGGACACACCATTTTTGGCGTTGTGTTGGTGTTCGACACGTGTCGGACACTGGAACGGCCACGACGCGCCAGATTCCGGTGTCCAGCGGTGTCCTTTTTTTTTTTTTTTCTCGCTTCTCCAACATGGCGCCACACGGCTCCTACGCGTCCGACACGCCAGCAGTGGAAAAAAAAAAAAATCACAGATTTTACCAATACCATTGATTTTGTGATAACCCTAACACAATAAAGCTAGTTTAGAGTCTCTTTGACTGAAATTTGAAACCAATCTCAAGTTCTTCTCAACCTAGTGAACTCAACCCACCCTCCCTCTGTCGCTGCCGCTGCCCTCTGTACTTCGCGGAGTTAGATTGGGCCGATCGGCGAGCTCTGACGTCGACGCCGTGCCCTCTGTCCTCTGTCCCTTCCGATCTCTCTATCTCTCTCTCGGCGTGGACAACAGGTCCGATCTCTTGATTCTCTGTTCTTTCTATTTTTTTTTTTTTTTTTTTTCTTTCTTTCACTTTCAGATATTAATTTTGGTGAATGGGTGGGTGTACTGTTACTCCATTATTTATATAAGTTATAATGCGTTTTGTGTTTTTTTTTTTTTTTTTTTTTCACTGCTGCTGTGGCCATGGGTGCCCTCTGTCCTAATTTTTTTTTTTTTATATAAGTTATAACTTTTAAGTTATAAATTTGTTTTTTTTATTTATTTATTAAAGTTAAATATTTATTTATTTGTACTTTAAACATTTTATGTGTATTATTGTACTACTCTGGGTGTTAGTTTACTTATTTGTAGTTCTTACATAATTTAAATTCTAAACATAATTGTATTTTATGTCTAAAAATATTAAAAAATATGCCTAAATATAAAATTTAATTAATTATTTAACCGCCGGTCCCTGCCGTGTCCCCGCCATATTGTGTCCTTATTTTTCAAAAATTGCCGTATCCCCGTGTCCGTGTCCGTGTCGTGTCCGTGTCTGTGTCCGTGTCCGTGCAACATAGATGGAAAGGCTTAGCAGAGGGTGGTTGCCAATGACTCTATACCTGAAAAGGTTTCCCTGAAGTAGTGGTTGGTAGAATAAAAGGGATCAATTGAGGAAGGCAAACAAAAAGGTTATCTATAGGAAAGGAAGGAGGAGAAAAAAAGGAAATATACTCAACGATTGTGATATTGGCTTAATAAACTGATGTTGAAGAGTCGGGGAATAACATTTGTATCCTTTCAAAGTATGACAGTTAGGAGAACACAGTCACACACTTAATAGACTTGGGACCCAACTTATCACACCATGGACCTAAAGCATGAGCATAGCAAACACATCCAAAGATTTTAGGAGTAAATGGAACATGGATGTATCAAGAGATAAGATAACATGAGGTATTTGACCACCCAAAACTGTGGAGGGCTTACAGTTTATTACTTAATAAGGTAACAAGCATTAAGCACACCACTGCAATATGGTTTTGGAACATTCATTTGGAGCAAAAGTGCACGAGTAACTTTCAACAGATGTCTTAACTTATGCTATGTTAAGCAATTATTTTGTCAAGTACGTGGACTGGATGACTGATGAATTATGCCATGATTATAAAAAGATTGATTCCATGATGAATGAAACAATTCATGGGCATTATCTGATTAAAAAATGCAATTTGAAACATCAAGCTGAGTCTATTATTTCCATAAAGAAAATTTGAAAATGGAGTATAACAGTATAACTTTGATATTTCTTTCATAAGATAAGATAAATGATTTGAGAGAAGATTAGTGTACTACTAATTTGGGTTTCCATACTGTTCCACAAAAAGCTATAAATTTGGGCATCATTAACTCTCCAATTGTATTTGGGATATGACACCAAGCACTATAATTTCTTTTTAACTAATAAGAAGACTTCTATTGACTGTGCCCATTGAGTATAATTGTTATTATTTAATTTGATTGAAGTCATTGAAAGCAATTAAGGAGAACACAGTGATTTGGGGCCCAATTCTTTTTTTGTTTTCCTGATAAAAAATTATTAGAGAAACATACACAGAAAACCAAACTTCACCAATCAACAACCTGCAACTCCATAACCCAAACTTCACAAACAACTTAGTCAGCAACTCGCAACTCCATAACCAGAGCAACTGATTCAAGAAAACGAGAAAGCAACATACAGAAATACTGGCTACTGGAATAACAGCATTAAAGCAGAAAGGAAGAGAAGTTCAGCATGGAACCATTCCAGTCAATCATAAGGGATCCAACCCGTAACAATGACAGATATGAACAACGACAAGGTCAATTGAGAAACAATTGGGCAATGGCAAGGCAATGAGATAAGCACGGGACAACAGCAGTTGTCTCCCTGAATTGATGTCGGGGTCTAGTGACTAGATCTGTTGCTGTGAACCATAGACTCGAGTTTGAGAGTTAGTCCAAGGGTTGGAAGTTCCACAAGAAGTTGATTGTGAGAGCCTTTGCTGATGGTGGGCTTGATTGCAGGGTTCATCTCAGGTCTGATGATGATCAGTGCTGATTGATGATGGTCAGCTATGGTTGAATGGGCTGTCTAGGTGGTTGACTATGCACAGTGGCTTTTTCATGGCTTACATCAAGGTCTTTGATACCATGTTAACAATAATGGTATTATTATACTTAGGGTTTAAAAGCTAATTGACCGTAATACACATGTAATATTTATAGGTTGACCCCACCATACAGAATTACCCAATGGCATTTACAACTTAAACAATATTACTCATAACAATGTTCAGGAAAACATGGATGATGTGATATATCCATTAGTATCAATAAGCTGCAATGTGTTGGCTGTGTAAAACCTTGCTGTTGGAGTCTTTCTCCAATGAGAATGAAGAATTGTTTTTTGGGGCAATACCAGTAAAGAACTCACTACTGTGTCCTTGCTGGAGGTCCAACAAAGAGAGGAAGTACTTGTGTATATATATATATATATATATTTATTATTGGTAAGTTACCCAATCACTTGGTGGATTTTAGTCCATGACCTCACCCTCCACCTTGCTCTTACAAGGGGTGGAGGTTCCATTTGAACTAGGGCTCATTGCCATTATTGGTTTTCTTATTATGAACAATGCACTTTGCATGCTTCCTCTAAATTATATAGAAACCACAAATTCTATGCTAAACTTAAAAATAAAAATCACATTAACTAAAAAAAAAAAAAAAATGTTGTGCATAAAAGCATTGAGTTAAAACCATAAGTTTAAAAGTGGCTCGGGCAGGGTTTAAAAGAAAATATTTCTTCGCAAATTTGTTTACAAGAGTACGAGAAAGAATTTTGTTCCTAAACTGAGGTCATGGATGATGAGATTAATGAAGAGATTGCACTTAAAGTCTATGTTATAGATTATCCAAAATTTGTACATTTGCTATTTTAATTTGGGAGGCTGATTCATGTTTAATTTGGAGCATTTTGTTGCAGAGAACTCAATGATCATTTGAGGGCTGTTGAATGCTTTTTAATCGCAAGGCTGCTTTCCTGAGTAGTTGAAAATGATCTATAGTCTGGTTGTAATAGTTAAACTTCCTTGTGTATTGTTTTTTGTTATATACATTTTTTGATTAGTCATGTTCATGCATTATTTCACTCTATGCATGCATGCCTCCTATATGCTTGCAAATTTTTCTATTGTTGATTTCTTTATTATTTTTACTATTCTCACTTATGAAGTTCGTATGAGATGTACTAGGAAGATGAATTGAAAAAGGGGGAAATGGAAGCTGATACAGATAGAATGATGAGAGAGTACAGAGCTCAACTGGATGCTGAAAGGGCACGTAAGCTTGCCCAGGGAAAGAACCACTCCAGTAGTAAATCTAGTCACAAAAAAGGTATGTGCATTGTGCAGTAAAGTGTTAAAAAAAAAAAGGTTTTCCCTGTCTTGTGTTGTCTAGTATCTTTTCTTCTTCCTGAAGGCAATATGTATCTTTGCAGATAAGAAGGACAAAGATTTAAAGAAACGCAGCAGCAGCAGAAAGAGAAAGGTTCCTACAATTTCCTAAATTGTTATTACTCAGATTTGACACTTTATACATTCTAGAATAGTATCTGCTTACATTACATGATTATAAGCTAAATTCGATGTTACTTGACCTTCCTCCCATAAAATATGAGCACATAGGGTGGTCATCACCTTATGTTACCATAGTGAGGGAACCCTTTTCAATGTCTAGTGATCATGGCACCCGTTGGACCAGTCATACTTGAGTCATATATGAAGTGAGCTTCTGAAGAAATCCCATCAACCCCCACCCCCCCCACCCCTCCCCCCCCTCCCCCGCGGTCTCCTTTAGAAATTTTGAGACTGATACTTTCTTTGTGTTTCCTCAAATCTGATGTAAAGGAATTAGTTTAAGTCATGCTTGAAAATTTAACTGTAATCTTGCTTGTCCATTTATAAATTTCTATTATACTGAAGTCTGCTATGACATGCCTTTGGCATATGCATGAGTTCCTCCATTGGAAATTAGATGCATATGCTGTTTCTGGTGGCTGTAAAATTGAAATCCCCCACTTCCCTTTGCTCATCCTGTCTGTCGGAGAGGAAGGGAGCATTTCATTTTACATTGAAAGGAACTGCAGAATTTGTAGTATGCCAGAGGCAGTGGTGGCTGTATGTATTTTCTTTTCCCTTTCCTGTTCCTTTTTGGTGCTTTAATGCTTTGTCTCTGGGTTGCTTCCCGATGCCCAATTCCTAAGGTGTAAACATTTTTGTTTTCTGTTGGCATGCCATCAATATTAATCTTTTATTTATTGGTAAAAAAATAATAAAAACTTATCTGTAGCAATCATAATTCAAAGCTTTATTTTGTGAATTGTGTAGTGGCTTCCCTTGTAAACTTGCATAGAGTTGATGTAAATTAAACCAGGATTGAAAACGCCATTAATATTAATATTTTATTTATTGTTACAAAATAGTAATTTTTTTTTTGGTTGCAATCATAGTTCAAAATTTTATTTTTTGAATTGTGTAATGGCTCGAATCCTTTGTAAACTTTGCATGGAGTTGATGTAAGTTAAAACCAGAATTTAATTTTTAGAGTTATGTGAAGATTTGATGGAATCCAAAAGTTAGCCATTCAAATTTATACACGACCGTTTAATATGTGTCATGTCTCCAAGTTACTTGATCATAGCCATGCAACTCAATTGTTGCAGTTGTTTATGACTCAATTTCTAAACCCAGCCTCGTCTGTCCTTGCAGCATTCAAGGAGGAGATCTTCTGAGTCTAGCTCCTCAAGTTCGTCTTCAGATTCTTCTAGTAGTGATGAAGAGGAAAGAGAATCAAGAAGATCTAAATCCAGGTCTAAGAGAACTAAGAAGGAAAAAAAGCACAGGTCAAGATCCAAGCACTGTAGCAGTGACGATGACAAGGCTGATGGCCCCGTGCCACTTTCAAGATTCTTTGAGAGTGTAAAGAGCTAACATGTTGAATATTTTATTCTGTACTTACAAAAATTCTCTTGCTACTATAGGAGATGAATTCGTTCTTTCTTAATTAGCTCCTAGCAAATATGGATTGCATCGTTTCTTCCCTTTCTCAACTGTGAGCTCTTTGAGATAATATTTGGTTTGCCATTTCTTTTTCTAAAGTTCAATTTTATGTACTAGTCTGGTAGAATGTATCCTATCGTGTGTAATGAACTGTATTATACAAGTTCATGTAAGAATTTTATAGAACTTTGAGCAGGAAAATTGAAGTCATTACTCATGCAATCATGGTTCCCCCCAGCCCCCCTGAATTATTCAAAATTGGTTATACTTAGAACTAGTTGCTTTGTGTCTTTTCGGATCTGGTTTTATGGACAATTCATGAACAGCCTCAAACCATCCATTATCAATGCATTTTCCAGATGCTGTGATTGATAACATCACTCCAATTTTAGCATAAAACCATAGTCTTTAGTTGCTGCTAATAAGTTTTCACAGGAGTTGGTGCGGGAGCTTATCCAGTTATATTTAAAGGTATGGTTGTACATCTTGCACACAAGATATATTGACTCTTGATTGGGATTTATAATCTTATTTGTACAAGAATTGTGCCAAACCTCCACCCATGCGCTATATCTAGTAGTAATATTTATTTTAATTATAAGTAAATGAAAGTTCTCACTCGAAAAAGGAAAGGGTAGCATTGGAAGTGAAGGTATGCTGAGGATGAGCATCAAAGCGCATTTATGGTACAATTTTACTTCAGAAGCATTATTGTTGAACAATTCTTCTAGGACCATATTATTTGTCACAACTTAAAGTAATCGATTGTGAGTTGAGAACAATTACTTTTGTACTTACTTTTTGCTTATATACTTTTATATTTACTTTTTGCTCATAATTAACCACATTAGAGTCATAGCAAAAATTTTACAAAATTTGCTTGCCTAGACTTTCACACTGCCAAAATATACACATGAGAGCTTTCAAAGATATATGTACGTTTGTTCAATCACGGGTGCCATACCCCTTGAATATGGCAATTACTAATGGCTTTTTCTCCTGGAAAATTTGAGAACAAAGACCACAATTCATCATATAAAAATCATTGATCAGGCCATTACTGGAACGGTTTCTACTAATTTATTCCAAAATATAAACCAAGAATCAAACCATGATCAGAATTTGTGGAAGAAAGAGTACAAAGGATCGGAAATTGTTTTTTTAATTTGTTTTCTACTCTCAAATCTGAAACTACAAATGTGCACGTACTTGTAAGGGAGAGAGAGATCTGTTCATCAGATGTTGGCTTAAATAAAAATAAAAATAAATAGAAAAAATAACAGCAAAACAGCTGACACAAACACCATTACACTAGTTCCAGTCCCTTAATTCTGCCCATAAACCAATCAATTCCAGATCCACCCAGTTTGGAATGGAACATATATATACATGAAGAAATCAATCAGCAAGGGTATAAAGCAGAGAGACAACACTGATCAAATAAAGCACAGCTTGTTAGTGCTGATACTCGGGGTTAAATGCAAGGGCCTCTCGGTAGATCAGCTCCTTCATTTGTTCCTCAGTCAGTGCATGCTGCTCAAAATCAAAGCTGAAGGGAGTCATGCACACAGGCTCATCACTGATGTCATGCAGAGATGACACAAACACCATTACACTAGTTCCAGTCCCTTAATTCTGCCCATAAACCAATCAATTCCAGATCCACCCAGTTTGGAATGGAACATATATATACATGAAGAAATCAATCAGCAAGGGTATAAAGCAGAGAGACAACACTGATCAAATAAAGCACAGCTTGTTAGTGCTGATACTCGGGGTTAAATGCAAGGGCCTCTCGGTAGATCAGCTCCTTCATTTGTTCCTCAGTCAGTGCATGCTGCTCAAAATCAAAGCTGAAGGGAGTCATGCACACAGGCTCATCACTGATGTCATGCAGAGAGGTTAGATAGGGGTGAGCCAACGCATTTTCAACTGTTCAAGTGGAAAATCATATGTCAGAGTTTTCAATAAATGCTTAAACATAGACATAGTATTGTTACAGAAATAACCACAAAAAATTATGAATTAAGTGACTTCACTATTAATCATTAGAAAAGTAATATATCAGAAGCAAAAAAAAAAAAAAAAAAAATAATCATGAATTGACTTCCAAATTTAATACTAAATGTGGCCTGATGAAAATGCAATTCTGTAATGTTCATGGACACAATGGACGAGGTTCTCACGCAATAATTATTTTATGCATTCCCCCACCTCATAGTGTGTGGGATTCGAATGCTGTGAAGAAGAGGATGCATATATTTGATGCATTAGACACCTTCTCGGTTTTCATGGAAAATTTATGTGAGAAGCCTTTTTAAGACAAAAACAATGACTAAAGAACAAGTTATCTTTTTATATGAATTATAGAGTTTAGGTAGTCAATCTAGCATTTTGAATGGCAAGATAACAGCACCAGGGTTGTACAAAATCACCAAGGTTGAGCTTGGATTCAGAAATTGAACCTGTGTCTTAGTTTCAGCAGCGTCACTAAGATTTTTAAAGGGGAAAAGGGAATTTTTTTCAAGTGCGGGGTTATAATAAGAGGTCTCGATGTCACAAATTACTTCTGATATGTCCTTAAATATCTCCTAGTGTTACCTACCACAGTATTAAGGAACGTAGGCAACAAATGGAAATTAAAGTGGGCATTCCTGAGAAAAATAAATCCTTAGAGATGCTGAAAATAGACATACGTGCTGCCAAACATGTTTTTTACTTGCACCTTTCACCCAATATCATCATATGCCTTGATTCTTCTAATATCAGCACCATTGGTCTAAGGTAGATATCCTATATATATGTACTTAGTGCACAACACATAAATAAACTCTGTGAGTTAGTTCTGGTTTTTTGCTCTCATATAAGAAGTATAAAGGTTCACCTCCCCCTAAAGAGGAGAAGGCTAGTACCTTGATTCTTTCCAAACTGGAAGATATATAAAATTGAGACCGCAGTTAATGTATCAAATATGCAATACATTATACATGTTTGTCTACATTGTAGCACTTTCACATGTAACAACAATATAGCAACTTTGAAATATTAAACCAAAAATTTGGCAAAAAGCTAAAGAACACCCTACCCAAAACCAAGTATGAGGGTAGGTTTAGCCAATCCATAAATTTAAACAAATGTCATTTATCAAATGCACAACAGAATGGCATACTAAAGGAATATGTCAAAAAATATCATTTTCTTTTTTCAATACATTGACCAAATCCATGAACATATGTAGTAGTACACACACACACACAAGATACGTGACAAAAACAAGTTATGCCAGACCAAAAGTGCATAACACTGAAACAGATCCATTTATATATAAAACTGCAAAACATGTGGTATAAATTTTACAATTAAACTACTACTGTACTGCAAAGCTTAGTTGAGAGTAGGGCTTAGATGATATGAGTTGATACTTGTATTGTTATGCACAGAACAGTAGGAAGCATAAACTCACCAGTAATCCTCTGTCTGGGATCGAATGTTAACATCTTTTCAACAAGATCAATGGCTGCAGGATGGACATGTGGAAACTTTTCAGTTAAGGACTGCCGACGGTAAAGAGGAAGTTGCCGAATGTATCTTTTAGCATTTTCATTCAAGAATCCCAAGTCAGCCTCTGTTGGGGTGCCAATAAGCTGCAAGATTTTATTTGAATAAATAAAATACTTATTATTTGATAAAAAGCAACGAGTACAACAGCATTACAAGGATTACAATTTTAAACTTGAGTATCCACATTTTAAAACAGAAAAGGAAAATGTCCTACCACTATCACTCAATTATAAAAATATCTTTAAAAGATTGTTTGATCTTATGGGTTGGCTGTTCCAACTTCATCATTCTACTATTTCATTCTTGCCAAAGTGTCCACAAGATGCAGAAAGGTCCCGCATTCCAAGCTTTAGAATTTCCGTGCTTCTGAAAACTTCCTCTCCAAAAGCTTAACATTTGTGCCGCAGTTCTTGGCATTAACCATGAAACTGTAAATAGAGTCCATGCAAAAGATCAAATACCCTTAGTTACCACTACCATGCAATGCAGTAGAAGATGTTCCATTCATTCCCCACTATTCTTGGGCATGCAGCACCGTTCAACAGTCAACATGTTACATTTCCTAAGATCTTCCACAGTTAAAATTTTGTCTAAGGCTGTGCCCATGTGATGGGGTACCTTCGCATCCCAGATACTCCACCAAGGAAAGCGAACCCCTATAGCACCCCTCAGAGCTTCATAGTAAGGTCAAACTCCAAATGTTTCAGCCTTGACAGGTTTCCACATTATTTGATCCTCTAATCTACTAAGGAGATCAAATTATAACAAATCCAATAAAATCTCCACACTCCAATTCCCAATCCTGAGGTAACCAGGTAAATTGAGTATTCTATCTATGTTAATCACTCAAATACAAGGCAGCTGAGGCATTCTTACCGGTTCCAATCCAATATAATTAAAGAAAATCATCTTTCAGGCAAAGTTTTCCACACCACAGATCATGCCATAATCAAATTCATAGGCTGTTTCCCACAGAGAATTTTACAAAGCGTGAAAGAGTATCCCATCCTTCTCAATGGCTTTTGAAAGACTAACTCCATATAATCTCTAACCAAACCACCCTCCATACTATCTCTCTCTCTCCCTCCTCCCCCCCCCCCCCCTCTCCAAAACAAAGGCTTCACCATATTTGAGATAGAGAGAGCACCGCCAAAGTTGCTGTCTTAGCATAGGACAAACTATTATAACTTGTTAAATAAAAACCATTAAATCTGTTTTAACCCTAAAATAAATAACTAGACCTTTAAAACCACATGACTTTTACTTCAATTGGAGGCCACACATGGGCCCCATAAAATAAGTCTTGAATAGATGAACGTGTGAAGTAGTAATAAATTAATCTTCCAATGAAAATTCAAGGATAAGACAATATGGAACCTGATTCTAGAGAAGATGGACAGGAGATTAGTGGGATAGAAACGTTTGTACTTATCCAAGGGAGGTAGAGTCACTTTAATCAAAAGCACTCTATCTAACTTACCCACTTATTTTCTATCTCTTTTTCCTATACCTGCTGTTGTGGCTAACTAAATTAAGAAACTTCAGCGAAATTTATTATGAGGTGGCATTAGTGATGAACCTAAATTTCATCTGGTTAAATGGGCTACTGTTTGTTCCCCCATTTCTTCGAGTGGCTTAGGGATAAGGAAGGTAAGACTCTTTAATGAAGCTTTGCTTGGAAGTGGCTATGGAAATTTGGGATTGAGAAGAATGCCCTTTGGAGGCAAGTGATAGAAGTGAAATATGGATGTGTATTTCGGGGGGGGGGGGGGGGGGGGGTGTGGGGGTGGTGGTGGGGGGCTTATTTTTCATGCCATATTCTGTATGATATTGGTGACGGGTCTAGGGTGAAGTTTTGGCAAGACCGTTGGTGTGGTGAGACATCCCTTGCAGTCAGTTATCTTGAGTTATTTAGATTTTGCAGGGATAAGGAGGCTAGTGTGGCTGCGCTTATGAAGTACACCAATGGCGTCCTTGTTTGGGATGTCAGTTTCTTTAGGGGTGTGCATGCACAGGAATTAGAGGTTATGTCAGGCTTCTTGGATACCATATATGGTTCTTCAATAAGGGGGTTTGGTGAGGATAAGATGTGTTGGAAACCTAGTAGAGATAAGGGGTTTAAGGTTAATGATTATTATAGAATTTTAGTGGGCTCTACTGACTTCTGTTTTCCTTGGAAAAGCATTTGGAAACAGAAGATTCCTTCTTGAGTAGCCTTCTTTGTTTGGACTGCTGCTTTAGGGAAATGCTTGACAATTGACAATTTACGAAAAAGGAAGGTTTGGATATTGGATTGGTGTTATATGTGCAAGTGTAATGGTGAATCAGTTGACCATCTCTTCCTTCATTGTCCGGTTGCTATGGATCTGTGGGCTATGGTTTTGGGTTTATTTGGAGTAAGCTGGGTTATGCAGCAATCCGTTTTGGGGCTCTTAGAGTGTTGGCAAGGCAGGTTTGGTTGTCATCAAAATGATTTTATTTGGATAATTGTACCCTATTGCTTAATGTGGTGTTTGTGGAGGGAGAGAAATAGTAGGAGTTTTGAGGATATTGAGAGATCCATACCAGACCTCAAGTTATTTTTCTTTAGAACTTTATTGGATTGGTTGGTTGCTATGCAAAACCAATCATTCCCTTCTTTTTTTGATTTCATTGATTCTTGTAATTTTTGTACTTGAGTTGTTGACCCCTTGTACACTCCCTGTGTACCAGGGTTCTCCTTTTTTTATATCAATAAAACTTATTACTTATCAAAAAAAAAAGAAAAAAAAAAAAGACTCCATGGCTGCGTCATTCCTCTCTAGTCTGCATAACCATAAACCTAAGAGGATTAAATGTGCTTAGCTTATGGATCCTAACCCTTCTCCCATCGAAGGAGAATGAAGATTTATAGTGATTAACCAGACTGATGCATTGACGTTTTTTTGATTTGCAGGAGCATGAATATTGAATTTTAAAAAAAAACGGTCCACTTAAAAATGTAAATATCTCATTCATGATTACATGTACTGGAGATGGTATGCAGTTCAATAAAGGTGAGGTGGAATAATGCCATTTAAATAATACTGTTTAATGACCCTAAAAGTACAACCTCAATGTCACCTGATTAAAAAGCTCCAGATTAAGCAAAAAGGATAAAATTTATATCAACTTTTAAGAAGATGGAATAAGGAGAATATGCAGGCAAAAGCAATAAATATAAGAGAACTTGTAATAGGACGATCCTGCGTTTCCAGAAACTAACAATATAACAATATAAAGATGGAAGAGTAGATTACCTCCATAAGCAAACGTAGCTGGTGCACATGATCTCTTCCAGGAAACAGAGGTTTCCTATCCATCAATTCCATGAAAATACAACCAACTGACCACACATCAATAGCTGCAGTGTAATCTGAAGAGTTCAATAAAAGCTCTGGTGCACGGTACCATCTTGTAACAACATATTCCGTCATGAAATCAGTTTCAGAGGTGACACGAGCTAGTCCAAAATCACATATTTTCAAGTCACAATTAGCATTTAAAAGAATGGGGGGGGGGGGGGGGGGGGGGGAGGGGGGGAGAGAGAGAGAGAGAGAGAGTGAGAGAGAACCAGGTACAGGGTACAGGTCATCACATTGCCAAGTAACATCGCAAGGAAAGGCATATGGCTCCACAGCATTCTAAACAACCGTCTCTATAAGGATAACACCTAACTAAAACAAGTGCTACAAATCTCCAAGCTACTTTGATTGCTCTAGTACTATTTGGATTCAATCATACAAAATAAGTTATTGTACAAATTTTTCAAACCCAACTCAAGCTGAAAAGTTTTAACCCCTCCAATGCTTGTTTTTGTATAAGGCATTTTCCAACAAAGTTCTGTTATTGATGTTCTCCAGGTAACAATTTCTATATAGCTTAACTAAGATGCCAAGAAATGATTTAAAAGTGAACATTTGGGTCCCCATAGGCCATGCTTTGATTCTTTAAAGTTTTCACCAGCAAGCTGGACAGATTCAGCGATAAACAACTTCAAGAACGTTATAAATGATGGTGCCACTTTGGTTTTGCATTCATCAGATTTTCAGTTCGTGTGCAAGGATGTCACATTTAATAAAGGAAAATGACAGCACCAAAATGGAAAAATATCATTCAATTTTTAACTGAACAGGTAAAAGAAATGCAGGTGAATGTGATGTAGACATTAAGGGAAGTAAGAAAAGACATGGTGCCTCTCATTTGGCTTGAAGCATGACCCCAGATGAGCAAGTTAAAAACCAATTTAATGCAGTTAATACCAGACTGCTGTGATGTCAAACTTTGTCCAGTTGATAGTTTTTTGCCTTTTGTATAGTTGTTGATTCTAATAAGGGCTGTCAGAAGTCAAAGACTCAAATCATATGAGGTCTTTGCTGATGCAACAAAGTGGTGCTATCATAAAGGGAAACAAAATATACCCAAAATGCTTAGAATTGAACCTGACAATGCTCCTCTGACAAAGCTTGATTGGAACGAATAATTTGGTGCAGGTCAGTGTCCATTAGCTCATATGCAATATAAACATCATTAAATGCCTCCCTCTGTGGTGGTGGTATTATATCTCTGATTGCAACAACCTGCAGGACAAATGTAAGCAATATTAATTGAATGGGAATATGCTAATTATTGCTAAACAGGATGCCCACCACAAAAAGAATAAATAGACATGGGGTTAGTGGAGATTCTTATACCAATGAAAAGAATAAATAAACATAACCGAAATAACATCTAAACAGCATGCCTACCACAAGATCATAAGCTTGTGATGATTTATACGTAGGAAAGAAAAGTAAACATTTTTTTTATTGGTAACTTACACATGAATCCAATGGGTCTCATCCTCCATCCTATACTTATTGGAGAGATGTAATCTGATCTAGAGCTCATTGATGTAGGTAAGACAAAAAAAATATAATGGACCTCATATTATACTATGGCCAAAAAAATAAGATTAGGATATGCTATCTAATAATTGCTACTATCTTGCAACCAAATAAAAGTACCCAAAGTACACCTAATGAATTATAAAATTATATTTTGTATGCAACACTCATCCTAAATCGGTAATGATCATACTTAATTTAGTAGCCAGCTGTTTGTATAAGTGTAGGAACATAAAATGGTGTACATGATGCAGATAGTAAAGAGGACTTTGAGGAAAAACAAGATTAAAAACAAAAATATTCAAGAAGTGTGGTCAAATAGAGATGCAGGGCCTCCTTGCCACCTTTCATAAGCTACTTTAGTTATTATTATTATTTTTTATAAGTCTTAAGTTTCTTTACTTTGGCTGGTCCAATTACGTTTCTTTATAAGGGCAATTTGGTAACATCTGGATTTTCTGAAATGGACTGTCCTTTTCTGTACCAAAGGTCCATGAGTCTTATTTTGTATCTCGAGTCAAATTCCTATTGGTTTCAAAATTCTTAACTATTGTTTTCTTTGTTATTTTGATAAGTCTAAAGTAGTTTATTTAGAGTCCTAGTCCTAAAAGGATTTAGCAATAGCCTAAAATGGTTCAAAGGCTTTATTGTAGTCAATAACATTGATAGCGAGATTAATTTTATTAAAATTCCAGCATATTGTTTCAAACTTCATGTGATTATCCTCTTTTACTTAAGCACAATTGCTTAGGAAAACCTAAATGTGATTACCTAGCATTTATCTTTATTTATTTCTCACTGTCAGCTTGTAGGCTAGTGGTTGGAGGCTTGGGATGAGCTATAGACTAAGACATTCTAGGTTCTTTCCAAACAGACCGTAAGAGTTCACCTGGATTACTTGATACATGGTTTTGGCATGCAGGGTCATGTATCTGTGGTTTACTCCCCTGTGGTAGGTCCTAAGGGCCCTGCCTCGGTGAAGTTCCACATCATCAAAAAACAACTTTCTTTATTTCTCATTTTATTTGCTGTTGTAGTACTAAACAGCCATCAAACATATTAAAGATCTAATCTTTTCATTACCTAAACCCTTAAACATCAAACCTTATTCAAGGACCCCTCAAGATCATATCAAGAAATCTAATTTAGTGCTGAATTGCCAAAGATAAGTGTAATCATTGCATTATTGCATTGGTTAGGTATTTGTATAATTGTAGCAACTTAAAATGGTGTACAGTTAAGAAAATTGATAATGAGATCTATTCAGCTAAGCAAAGATTGGGAACTACACCATGATGATCAGAAGCTTCCTAAAATGCCAGACGCCATAATATGCAATGCTAATCAGTTATTACTGGGCACTAAAACCCACTAATCCGTTATTTTCTCCATGGAGGCCATTGTGGAAACCGAAAATGCCTACAGAGGTAAGTTTCATTTGGACTGCAGTGTTGGGGTAAATTTTGACTGTTGATAATTTCCGGAGGCGGCAAGTGGTTGTGGTGGATTGGCGTTGTATGCGTAAGCAGAATGGGGAGACTATTGATCACTTACTCATACATGGCCCTATAGCTCAAGAGTTATGAAATATGGTGTGCTCATTATTTGGGCCCATTGGGTCATGCCACATGGTGTTGTGAAGCTTTTAGCTAGTTGGCCAGGCAAGTTCAATAGACACAGAACTACGGTGATTTGGAGTATGATCCCTTATTGCCTAATGTGGGGTATATGAGGAGAAAGGAATGCACATACTTTTGAAGGGAATGAAAGATCAATTCACCATTTGAAGCTATTGTTCTTTCAGACTTCGTTAGAGTGGGCAACTGCTTCGGGAGTACCTACTTTTACTTCTTTGCATGATTTATACCTTGTTTTTTCTCACCTATTTTTCAATGAAGTTATTTACCTATCAAAAAAATTAAAAAAAAAAAATTATAAATCAGTCTTGGCTTAATTTAAAGACTGTGCTTTCTATTATCATTCATTTCCTAAAACACTAGAAGAGATCAAGAAAATACAAAAGACTGAATTTTTTAGCAAAATCGACACTTATTTTGAATTTATACCAGAAAAAGGCGATATTATCATAATTTCAATGCATTACTAAATTCCTGATTTAACAACTTGAATTAAATAGGCAACACAACAAAACACATTTAAGTACACTATTATTCCCAATTCACTGTTTTTTTTTTTTTCCAGTTTTTGTTAAGTGACATAAAGCAATCAAATTTCTATTAAAAACGAAATAATTACTAATTACTAAACCAATTAAGCAATAAATTGAAACAATTTGTCAATTCTCATTCACCATTACCATTACTTAAATACACTTCATAACACACTAATATACCTAATTAGCTGTTTTTTCTTTCTTTCTTTTTTTCCCAGTTTTAGCTAAGTAATCAATAACCACTAAACCAAATTAAGCACTAAATCGAAGAAGAATAGAGAGAGAGAGAGAGAAAGAGTTTTACATTTTCATGTTCCATATGACGAAGCAGCTTGATCTCACGTAGAGTCCTCTTCGCATCGATCTTGTTATCGAACGCATTCGCAATCTTCTTCAACGCCACGTGCTCATTCGTCTCCGAATTCAGAGCCGAGCTGAACCAAAAATTCTCCGATTCAAAAAAACAAAAAACGAAATTGAAGAAATCAAACAAAGAGAGAGAAATAGAGACCAAACGATGCCGTAAGCGCCTTTGCCGATCGGCAGAATGGGAGGCTTATACTTAGCGGTAACTTCGAAGATGTTACCGAAGATGTTGTACTGAATAAACCTCCCTCCGTGACTCAACGTCGCCGATATGTTCTCCGTCGTCGTCGCCGTCGCCGACATCGGCATCATCGAGTTCTGAGACTCCGGCTGAGCCTCCGTCATCACAGCGTCTCCTCCGCCAGGATGACCTGGCACACCACCGCCACCGTCCACTGCTCCTCCGCCGTCCATTTTTTCTGATCTGATTGATTATGATAATGATTGTCGTTTTTTTCTCTCTCTCTCTTTCAAAAGCTCTTCTTTCTTTCTACTCGTTGTAAATTTGTTGTAAAGTAGCAAAAAAAAAAAAACCAAAACCAATATAAAGTATAAAAGAAAATGAAATGAAATGATTGTTGTTATTGTGCTTGTGTTTGTGTTTGTGTGTGAGTGAATGTATGGTGTGCTTTCTCCTTTTTGGGTTGGTTAATTTTGTTGATATATGAGAGCGAATGTAATGTGTAACGTGTATTTTTTGTTTTTTTTTTTTTTGGATTTTTTATTATTTTTTGTTTTTTTTTTGGATTTTTTAGTAAAATACCAAAAAAAAAAAAAAAACTAATTTTATCTAACTAATATATTGTATTTAATCAAATTCTGTTTTTACAACAACTGTGAGTCTGTTTTTGTTTTTTTTTTTTTGTTTGTTTGTTGTTTTCTTATTGATTCAATTTAATTCTGTTTCCAATATTCAAAACAACAATTATTTTTGTTGTTTTCATAATAAAAAAAAATTTTGGGTTTGGAGATGTGTAAGTGTACATGTGTAACTCAAAAAATAATTTTTTGAAAATGAAAAACTGAAATTTTTTTGATAATAGAAAATTCAAAAACTTTTTTTTTCTTTAGAAAATTACAATTTACTTTTATTTTAGATAAAGTGTTTCTCCAAGTCAAGTTGGAGGAACCTTCTTTAATCCATTACTTAGTGATTTATAAGATCATGTATGTGAATTAAAGCACATGATTAATTTTAAATAATTTAAAACAAGTCATAATAATAAATGAGTGATCATAATTGATTATTAAAAGAATTAATTATAATTAATGAAGTATTAAAGACCCATTGGCTCAACTCCAAGAGAAGGATGTACTTTTTAGTGCATGGAATAAAAATTCAATGACTAATTAGGTATTTTAATTGACAAATTAATTATTTGTTTAATCTGAAGGTTAATATGAACATAAAATGACTCAAAAGGGATGATAAACTTGTAATTAGTTGATGACTAACTTAAAATTAGTGCATATACAAAGATGTGCAATTAAAAATAACCACAATTATATTTATAATGTTTCTATATAATAAGTAAGGAACTAAACACATTTATAGTATTATATAGAAGTATAATAAATTTAAATTTAGCCCAAGTTTATATTTTTATAATTTTAGATGCATGAATTTGCATGTAAATATAATTGACAGCATATCTGGAAAGACACTTGATATGAAATTGGAGTACATTTAAAATCTAACATCAGTATATTGTATAATTAAATACACTTAGACACAATTCTCAAAAAGAAAAAGAAAAAAAAAACACTTAGACACATTATTAGAGGAGTAATACTACCGCCGCAAACTATTTTACAGCACTTTTACAAACTATTAATGTGACTAGCTTTTTATTGGTTTTCATCTAGGTTTACTATTAATATCACTTTTTTATTTACTAATAACCACTGACCATACATCAACAGTTTGTAAAAAAAATTTATATCTCTAGCATTACTCTTATTAGAGTGCAATTAGAATCTTAATTTGGATTATTAATTGAGTTTCCATTTTAACATATTAATAAGTTTAGTAATACAACTTACTCTCACATATTCTATTGATAGATTATGAGTGGTGGAAATAAAAGTAGTGTTAGTGGTATGTTCATGTGAAAGTAATTATACAATATACCATCTTGATAAGTTGTGAAAAAAATTGTCCTTGATAGAGTTATAATATATTATAGGTTAAAATGTAAACTACACCCTCTAAGTTTAACTGAAATTCATTTTAGTCATCTTACTTTACTTTTATTCAATTGAGTACTCTAAGTTTCAAATTTATTCAATTAAGATATTATGTCGAATTTGTTAAAAATTGTCCTTAAAAAATTATTTTTACACGAAAAAAAAATTTTTTATAGATTTGTATGTAAGAATTATAAAAAAAAAAAAAAATTATTAGTTAATTGCATATTTAAATTTTTTTAAAAATAAAATTGGACAAAAACCTGAATTGAATAACTTTGAAATTTAGAGAATTTAATTAAATAAGTGTAAAGTTAAAGGACTTAAATAAATTTTAGTCAAACTTAAAGGATGCATTTTGCATTTTAGCCTATATTATATATGATTAGAAAATTCATTCAACTATTTAGGATCCTAAATATTAAGATTGAATTCCTCTTGTTAATTTAATTAAATTAATGATGATTATAAAGTCTAGCAAAATTATAAGATATGGGAAGTCGGTCAGCATTCCAAGAAATGTTTCAAATGATAAAGAAGACACGGTGACAAAAATGGGTTAATAAATGCAGGGTATGTCCTTTAGAACTTTCTGTGTTGTTAAGTCAAACATTTGTTGATACATTGTCAAAGGTTAGGTGAAAATAATCAATGTAAATTGTCACGTACATTGGTACATGTCAATGCCTAGGTTTTATTTTACGTCATTTTTATTGTCTCATGAGGAAATTTTAATTTGCACACAAATAGTTAAATAAGAGATTTGAGATTTTATTTCTGTCTACACCAAACATTAATTAGTGTTTTGGTTTAATAGTAAAAGACAAATAAATAATCATTAGAAGCGGATGTTATAAATTGAAACTCTACATCTAAAATTAAAAATTAAAAAAACCAGCAGCTAAAAAAATGTTGTGTGACTGGGTTTTGCTTAAAAACTAGCTTTAAGTTTTTTGTAACATATTTAAAGCCGAACATGCAAGAGTCTGCATGTTTAATTCCAATTTATTTACTTGAGAAGCATCTTGTTGCATTTGGCTATTCTAACATTATCTCATCTTGCGATTACTCCCAATATGAGATTGGCAGTGATATATTAGTGTCTGTTGTTGTTCTGTCGTTTTCTTATCTGTGTATGTATTGAATTGACAGAATGCATAAAGAGTGAAAGAAATTAGGCCGTTTGGTAACGTTGTTAGTTGTTTGTATATTTTTGAAATATGTGTAAGTAAAAAAGTGTATAAAAATAAGTATAATGTTGTTTAGAAACTGAAAACATATTGTAAAACTACCATATCAAATGGGGCTTTTTTATTTTTATTTTTATTTTTATTTTTTTATAATGATTTAGAATGTAAATAGGGCTTAAAGCCAAGTATTTTTTTTTTTTTTTTTCGATTATATCTAGAAACAAAGTTATGTATTGTGACTTCCCTTCTTGTATAATATATTAAATTTCCCACAAAAAAAAAAAGTTCGAAACATAAATTCTATCCCCAAAAAAAAAAAAAAAACACAGAAACCAAAGGAGCCAAATGTCCATTAAAATTTTCTTATTAGAAGGAAAATAGGTTTAATTTGCACACAAATTGACAAATAAAATATTTGAGATTCTATTTCTACCTACATTAAATATTAATTAGTGTCTTGGTTTAATAGTAAAAGACAAATGAACAATCATTAGAAGCAAATGTCATAGATTAAAACCTTACATTTAAAATTAAAATTTTTAAAAAATCGCAGCTAAAAAAATGTTGTGTGATTTGGTTTTGCTTAAAAACAAGCTTTTAAGTTTTTTATAACATATTTAAAGCCGAACATGCAAGAGTCTGCATGTTTAATTCCAACTTATTTACTTGAGAAGCATCTTGTTGCATTTGGCCATTCTGACATTATCTCATCTTGCGATTACTCCCAATATGAGATTGGCAGTGATATATAGTGTTTGTTGTTGTTCTGTCGTTTTCTTATCCGTGTATGTATTGAATTGACAGAATGCATAAAGAGTAAAAGAAAGTAGGCTGTTTGGTAACGTTGTTAGTTGTTTGTATTTTTTTGAAATATGTGTGGGTGAAAAAGTGTATAAAAATACGTGTAATATTATTTAAAAACTGAAAACATATTGTTAGAGCATTCACATCAGCATATGGATAATCATGTATAATACAAAATTTTTCTCATTTTACACATTTTGGCCAAAAATCCTCCCACATCAGATTGTGTAAAACCGTGTAAATTCATCTAAAAATTTCCATGAACTACAGTAACCGTGTATATATACACGGTTACTGTAGCTCATGTATAGATTATTTTAATATTTCTAATTTCGCTCCTTTTTTTTCTCTCTCTTCTCCATCTGCTCAACCAACCCCTCATCATCTTCTTCCTCCGATACACACTTCCATAGACAAAATAAAAAATCAACCACCACAAAACCAACAACAAAATAACCCACAGACACCACAAAATAACCCACAGACAAAATCCAAACCGATCGGCGTGCTTGGATCGGCGCTCGTGGGAGCTTGGATCGGAGCTGCGGAGCGGAGTGGTGGTGCGGAGTTGCGGATCGGAGCTCGTGGGAGCTCGGATCGGAGCTGCGGAGCGGAGCTTTGGATCGGAGCTCGTGGGAGCTTGGATCGGAGCTGCGCAGCGGAGCTCGTGGGAGCTTGGATCGGAGCTGCGCAGCGGAGCTTGGATCGGAGCTGCGCAGCGGAGCTTGTGGGAGCTTGGATCGGAGCTGCGGATTGGAGCTGCGCAGCGGAGCTTGGATCGGAACTGCGCAGCGTGAGAGAGAGAGAGAGAGAGAGAGAGAGAGAGAGAGAGAGAGAGAGAGAGAGAGCAAAATCAGAAAAAATGATGGTTGAGAAAAAAATGAGCTGAAAGAGAGAGTGCGCGCCTATAATAAGAAGGTAGTTGAGGAAATAATAAAAAAATGGAGAAAATTGATTTTTTAAATAAAAGTGGTGATAAAATAGATGAATTGATGTGGGTGATTTGTAAAAGAGGATGTGTAAAATAGAAAAAGTAGGTTTTTAGTGTAAAAATGGGCGTGTAAAATACACGGACTGATGCGAATGCTCTTAAACTACTATACTAAACGGGGCCTTTTTTTTTTTTTAATTTTTTTTATAATGTTTTAGAATGTAAATAGGGCTTAAAGCCAAGTAATTTTTTTTAGATTTTATCTAGAAACAAAGTTATGTAATTTTTCTTTTTATATTCTAATAAGATGTGAATTTTTGAACCACTGAGGAGTGTGGTTTAGTGGTCTTGGGAGATGTACAAGATGCGTTGAGTTATGGTCACACTAAGTTATGGTAGGATTGCCACGTTGGTTACCCTCTACTCATTTTTTGTTTATTAAAAAAAAAAGGTGAATTTTTTATAATCCAATTAATAAAGGAATGTATTATTTTTCTTATTTTTCCCATTTTATTAAAATAAGTGGCCACTCTATGTAAAAAAATTTAGGGGAACAAACATCATTAGTCGAATAAAATCTTCATTTTTGAGACACAATTAAGGGTTGAACCCATGATCGATGTCCATGAAGTATAATCCATGCCACCTCAAAATTAGCACTCTTATTCTATATGAAGTTATCTGATCATATATATGAAATTCTTCCTTGACACTTACTAGGTTTGCTTCTATTTTGGAAGCATGCTTCCTCTGTATTATTGTTCCTTTACATTTAATAGATTTGCTTCTATTTGCATGCTTGCTTACACTGTATTGGAATCTTGTACCTATTTTTTGTTTGTTTGTTTTGTTTTTTGGAAAATCCATCTTACAAGTGTCTATTGTCATTCTAAAGGAATTATTTCACTCCATTGTCATCTTTTTGGACCCAATTATGAGTGTTAGTATTGTTGGTAGAGGAGAGAAACTACATACTTAAGCTTGGGGGCCATGGCTCCCCCAAACTTTTCAAGATTTAGAATTTCACCCTTAAATTTATCTAACATTTTCAACAACAAAAAATAAATGATTGGGCCCAGCCCAACTCTTCATATTTTTCATACGAACTTTTTAAATTAGCTAGATTTTTATATTTGTTATTAATTTGACCACCTTATTCTTAAAATGTTAGTTCTGCCTTGGTAGATATAATTTATGTTGCCACCAATTTCCAAGGGCCAGTATGCTTACTCCCTTCTTCCCGTCCCTTTGGGGACTTCCGATAAAATTTGAATTTTGAACTATAGATATGCCTATGCTACTAAGCTGTATTGTAACATTTTGTACATGTAATATGCAGGCATCTTATCCTGAGCTCCTAAGTATGAATTGAGGAAGTTCTTGTCAACAAAATACATGTTCCATAGTTCAAATTTTCTCTATGGTAGTCAAAGAAACAATTATCAGATTGTATTGAACTTGGCACTCGATAAAAAATTAAAAAGCAAAGATAGGAATGAAAACTGGGTTGGGTTGTAACTTGTACAACTCATTGCTAAGACCAATTCTTTCTTCTCTTTTTTTTTTTTTTTTTTTTTGAGAAAAAATCTTTCTTCTCTTGTCGAAATTCTTAGTCTGGCCTATTATCTAGTTTGGTACATGGTACATGCTTATATGCCTTATAGGTCCATGAGGAGAGGCGATTGCAGCCTCATCTGCATAAAGCTGGGCCCAATCACACCTTGTTCATTTAGAATCAGGCTCCTCGTATGGCACACACTGTTTACTCATAATACAGCCAGTAGACTAGTAGTAATATTATTATTATTTTTTAAACCATCAGTTTCATTTCATTTTCACTTAACTCAAATGGCTTAAAGTATTTTTTATTGTTTTCCAGGTGTGGTGGATTTTAATAAGGGTGTTGTTACTTAGATTGGAATTTAGACCTTCTGGAGTTGAGGGGGTTAAATAAATAATTTCTATTTGTTTGTGATCATGCCATTTCGGCATTCAATATGAGAAAGTAATTAGCAATTGTATGGTGTACATTGTTACTTTTTATTATTATTATTATTATTATTTTAAAAGAAGATTTCGAATGACTCTATTAATTATCATTAATGTATATGGTTTTCCTCTGCAGCTCTTTATTTTCATAAATTTCTAAGCTTTCTTTAATTGGGCTGGAACCTTATTATTTTTTTGAGAAAAAGGTGCTGGTAAATAGCAACAAAGTTATCTAAATTTGGTGGAACAAACTCCATCCAAACAAACAAAGGAAAAGAAAACTTTACTCTTTAGGCTAAGACATGAGCAATTGCATTACCTTACTTAATAGAATGAGAGAAAAAAAAACTCCAGCTGACAAAAGATAAAATGTCTTTAGTTAAGTGACCAAAGGAAGACAGGGATATATCTCCTTTTTGTAAAGCCTTGATGACAATCGCAGAGTCCCCTTCAAAACTGGACTAACCCAAACCAAGTTCCTAAACAAACTGCAATACTGCATGCGTACTCATTTTTCTTGTTAGTTCCTTAGAAGATGCCTGATTTTTTTTTTTTTTTCCTCAGAAAAAGTGTATTATAGTTATTTTTTGACTGACTAAGAAAGCATTTCATATATCTATCAACTGTAATCTATTCTCTACTCGAACTTTTAGCCACCGGACAATATTTGCAGCTAATGGTGATTATTATACCTCTCTTTTATTTTAGGATAAAAATTTGTAATTGAATGCCAATCCCAAGTGTCAATTGCGCATTTGTGCTTGATGATTACAGATTTAGAGTGAGAGGATCCCCCTCACACAATCATTCCTTCCCTTTTTTTTTTTCACTTTTTTCTGACTCAAAAAAAAATTTATTACGTTTCGGCATTCGGTCCATTTCGGTCCACTTCGACCTATTCAATTTAGTTCAATCTACTTCAATTCAATTCGGTTTATTTGGTCCAATTAGGTCCATTTGTTCCAATTTGGTCCATTTCAATGTACTCACTTAAGAGTTAAGAATGAGAAAATAAAGTTTGGGTTGAGAGTATTATCAATTATTTGAGTAATACCAATTGTAATTATATGGTAAATTTTTTATTATCATAATAACCTCATTAAGAGAATGAGAATTTAAAAAATAAATTTGAAACTTAAAAATTTTAGTTATAGCAAAAGAAATTAGAAAAATATAACTTCCTTAAGAGAATGAGAATTTGAATAATAAATTTGAAACTTATAAATTTTAGTTGTACCAAAAGAAATTAGGAAAATATAATATATAATAACAATAGTTATCCCTCTATGACTAGTCTTAAAATAATTATATGTTCTTATACATTGCATGGGTCTACAACTAGTCTATATCTATATATTTTTAAAAGTTAAAGTGTAGCATTTATTGTTGCTATACTCCTGTTGAGCCATATTAGCGGCCACATTATCCACTCATTTCTAACATTCTCTCTTATCTTTTTTTTTTTAACTCTTTTTTTTTTCTCTTATTAATTTCCCAACTTAATGTTATACTTTCACTAACTTTCCCACCCCTTTTATCTTTTCATCTCCCCACTAATATCTATCTTAATATCACTTGTCCTCAATCCCTTTATCTCCCTTTATTTTTGGCTTTTCTTATTCCCCCTCTTACTATAAATTTACAATTCTCAATTTCATTCTATACATAGTTTTCCCACACACATAAGGTTATCTCTCTCTCTCTCTCTCTCTCTCTCTCTCTCTCTCTCTCTCTCTCTCTCTTTTTCATTTTTGGTGGATTTTTAAATTATTTTTCTTACATCTCTACTTTAAGTTGATAAGTTTTTGCATTATTTGAAACTATTTTAAGTTGTTATCATTTTTCCTCTCTTTGATTCATAGATATTATCCTATTGCATTATATATAAAGATAGTATATAATAATATACTGTTATTTTATTACATAACATAAAATGATTTGGATAATTTGGTATTTATAACAATTTTTTTATACTTTTTTCTTCTAATATTAGTTTCTATAAATTTCTTATTATTCTCTCACATTCTCTCTTGAAACATGGTTATTTTCTCTCTCTCTCTCTCTCTTCATTTTTTTTATTCTTTCTTACAACTTTTCTTTATATTGATGAATCATTGTAATTTTTAAAACTTTATTTTGGGTTCATACGTTGGGTGTTGTATTTTTTAGTTTCCCATTACAACTAGCATTTTTCTCTTTTATAGTTTTAGTTTGATTTTGTTTGAGTTAATACTTGATTATTTTGAAAGTAAGGATTTGAATTTATATCAAAACACAATCTTGGCTATGCTAATAACAGATTGACATTCAGTCCACTTCATCAACTCGATTTGAATCAGTCTACTTCAGTCCACTTTGGTCAATTGTGGTCCAATTCGGCCTACTTCAGTCCACCTTAGTTCAATTAGGTCCATTAGGTCTACTTTGGTCAATTTAGGACCGTAGTGGACCGAGAATGACCAAATTGGATCGAAACGACAGAATAAGCCCAAAGTGAATTGAATATGACCAAAGTGGACAGAATGGACTGAATAAGACTGAAGAGGGCCAAATTGAACATAATGGACCAAGTAAGACCAAAGTGGACTGAATTGAACCCAATAAGACCAAATGGACTGGACCAAATACGACCAAATGAACCAAATAAGACCGTAGTGGACCAATGACCAAAGTGGACCGAATAAGACCAAATCAACCGAAGTGGACTGAAATGTACACATTGGACCAAATAGGACGAAAATGGACTGAGTAGCACCGAATAAGACCAAATGGACCGAAGTAGACCGACTAAGACCAAACTGGACGAGGAGGACCGAATTGAACATAATGGACCGAGAATAACCAAATTGGACTGAATGGACGAAAGTGGACTGAATAAGATAAAATGGACCGAAGAGAACCGAATTGAACATAATGGACCAAACAGGACCAAAGTTGATGGAGTAGGACCGAATGAGACTAAATGGACCTATATGGACCGAATATGACCAAATGAACCGAATTGGACCATAGTGGACCGAAAATAACCAAATTGGACCGAATAGAGCCGAATAAGACTGAAGTGGATTGAATTGAACATAATTGACCAAATAGGACCAAAGTGTACTGAATAAGACTGAATTAGGCCAAATGTAAATAATTTTTTTTGATAACTTTTTATATTTTCCATAAAAGTATTATAAACTTTTTATCATTATAAAATAGTCAATTAATAAATATCCTAAGAGCTTCCATTCAGTGGAACCATATAGATATTAAGTAACAAAAGGTCGTGGAACGACTTGAGTATTCCTCAAACCCTTTGTACATAAGGTATGTTCCAATATAACACTGTCTCCATCTATATATAGGCTATTGGGCCATTAATTATTAAACAAATTAATCTATTAGATGATGACAATTAAGTTTTCATAGGGTCTAATTAATGAGTGTCTTTAATGTATTTGTTAATATATCATTTTAGAAAAAATTTAAAATCACTTTTATAAAAAATTAATTATTTTTTTCTTAATGCATCCGTTAACTTTTTCCATAAATGTATTACTAAAAGCTTGGTTGATTTGTAGAACTGTTCCAAACAACTCTCTACTCTAGCTTAAGACTTCATTACACACGATAGCAAATTACACAAGAAAGATTGATGTTGATGCTGAAATGCATGTGTAGCTAATAAACTAATACATATAGTCTCTTGAGCGAATATTAAGCATCGTTTTTTCGCAATTTGGAACATTTCTGTTTTGTTTCTGAAGACTGATTCAGATAAACTATTATATTTGCATGCAAAATTCACATGCATATGGCGGCCAGTTTTTTCTGCGGTAATATTGTTTTCTAAATAACGTTGTCGGCTTATCTACCATGAGTATTAGGGGTGGCAAAATTGGACACGACCCGTGAACCCGACATGACACAACATGAAATTAGCAGGTTATGGGTTGAGGTTTAACGGGTTCGTGTCATATTTGGATTGACATGGTTGACTCGTTTAATAAACGGGTTGGGTTAGTGTTGAACATATAGAACCGTTTGACTCATCTGACCCGTTTAATTATATGACATTTTACCAATATATCATTCAAACTCTAGGTATATAAACTTATTAGTTGTTGTAGTTTATTTTCTTTGAAATATTGTGATTGATTATTTGTGATATTGTGATATGCTTTAGTTTTGAATGATTATTTGTGATGCAATTACTTGTTAGTTCTGAATTTTATATTAAAAAAATTTATTTGTTTTTTTTCATAATTTTTTTTTCATTTTAATAAAATCTGATAAACAGGTCGACACGATTTACCCGTTTAATAAATTGGTCGTGTTAGGGTTGAGGAATCTTGACCTGTTTAATAAACATGTCGGATTAGTGTTGACCTGTATTGTCGAATACTCATAAGTTGACACAACACAAACTCGACACGTGAACACGAATTGCCACCCATAATGATTAATGAGTATTGAGTCTATGAAAACTCAAAATGTGATTCTGTGAATGCACATTGAACCTATCTAGGACGTCGGACCAATATTTAATGATGATTAACTAGCATAATCTCCCATCAAAAAAAAAAAAAAAAAAAAAAAACTAGCATAATCACATGGTTATGTCCCCCATTAATTTCAATATCGATAAAAGAGACGGAGAGACCCCCAAGGCATGCATGTGTGCAAGTTGATGTGATTCTCTCTTCTACCAATGTATATTTGATACGGCATCACAATTTCTTCCATTATTTTGAAATACTTCCAACATATTTCTAAAATATGAGCCTCTTTGGTAGGTAACCTCAAACTCACATTTTCATATTTTAAACAATTTTATACATATTTTTTCACTTATACGTATATCAAAAACACCCAAACAACATTACTCAAACTCCTCTGCTCCACCAATAATTTCAATACGACTTTCTAAAGTAGCTTCAACACTTTATTATACACATTATCAAAATGATATAAAGTGTATTATAGTTATTTTTTGACTGACTAAGAAAGCATTTCATATATCTATCAACTGTAATCTATTCTCTGTTCGAACTTTTAGCCACTGGACAATATTTGCGGCCAATGGTGATTATTATGCCTCTCTTTTATTTTAGGAAAAAAAAAATTGTTATTGAATGCCAATCCCAAGTGTCAATTGTGCATTTGTGCTTGATGATTACAGATTTAGAGTGCGAGGACCCCCTCACACAATCATTCACTCTTATTTTATTTTATTTTTTCACTTCTTTCTGACTTAATTTTTTTTTTATTGCATTTTGGCATTCGGTCCACTTCGACCTATTCAGTCCAGTTCGGTCTACTTCAATCCAATTCATTTTATTTCGGTTTATTTGGTCCATTTCAGTCCAATTAGGTCCATTTTTCCATTTTGGTCCATTTCAATGTACTTACTCAAGAATGAAAAAAGAAAATTTTGGGTTGAGAGTATTATCAATTATTTGAGTAATACCAATTGTAATTTTATGATAATTTTTTATTATCATAATAACTTCCTTAAGAGAATGAGAATTTGAATAATAAATTTGAAACTTAAAACTTTTAGTTCTACCAAAAGAAGTTAGGAAAATATAATATATAATAAGAATCATAGTGAGAGACTTAGAGGAATATGGACCACTTCAAAAAAGAATAATATCAATAAAAAATTATAAAATTATATATTTGTAAAAATAGAGGGACGAAAATTACTCTTAGAAATTGTTTGATTTTTAGGGAGAACAGATTATCTACAATAAAATTTAAAGAATAAATTATATATTATAACATATCTCAAAATAATTATATATTCTCACACTTTGCATGGATCTACGACTAGTTTATAATAATAGACAACATACTAATGCAAACTAAGCAGGGATTACCACAACTTAAGCTGCTATGAACTTGAAGGATATGTACAGCATTAATCAACAGAAGGATATAAGTAGTCACCATCTTGAAGTTTTCTTGCATTGGCAACTAAACGGAGATTCATAGTACCCAAATTTTGAAAATGAAAATAATGTGTTGGTTTTATGTAAACCATATAATTCTAATGGGCAAGTGGGTATTTGGTACTTTCTCAAAAAAAAGTGGGTATTTGGTAATTATAGCGGTTGTTGAGCTCTAAGCGTGAGTTAACCATGGAAAATTCATAGATAGCTCTGGAGTATAATGAAATGGTGTTTCATCTTCTTACATTCATGGTGGGATCATCATTTACAGTGCTTCAAGAATACCTAAGAATTATTCATTATCATGTCTAACTTGTACATGGAACCCTCCTTATTTCTTTCTGGTACATTCAATTTTCCTTTTTAAATCTTGCTTTAGCAATTGACATCATGGTGAGAAAGGGGGCTTGGGGTTAGAGTAAGGGCAAGCAACTGAGGACAGAGCAAAAAATTTTGGTTTAGTGAGATGAATTACATATTGATACATGAATAAAGAGAAATTCTAAACACATATACATGCATACATTTACACAAACGTGTGTGTGTATATATTGAAAAGAACTTGTCATCTTTATAAACTTTATGAAGTATACACAAATTCCCTACTTTGCAATTGATATAACAAAAAAGAAAAGAAAAGAATCACCATCATTTTATTGTATTTTTTTTAGTAGTTTGCAATCACTCCTAGAATTAAATCTCCTCTATGTAGTGTTTTTTTTTATTGGTATTTTTTATTAAAAAAAAAAGATCTTTTTTTCCCCCCTTTTTTGAGTAGTGTACTATCATTCCCTATCATTAAATCTCCCCTATTTAGGGTTTCTTTTTTCATTTAATATTTTGAGTTTAAATCAAGTATTGACGCAAACAATTGGAAACTTAACAACAACAACAAAAAGTTTAGTTCCAAATAATAAAAAAAAATTCAAGAGAAAATTTCTTTATGAGTAAAAGCACCCCTAATAACATTAAATCTCCTTTGTATAGTTCTTTCATTTAACATTTTAAGTCTAAATCAAACTTCGACAAACAATTTGAAACTTAACAACAACTACAAAAAGTTTAGTCCTAAATAATTTTTTTTTAAATCTCTAAGAGATTTTTTTTTTCTCTTTTAATTAAAAAGCTACTCTTTGAACTCAATAACTGAAACTCACCAAATAAGAGAGGAAAAAACTAAAAAAGAGAAACATTATTTTAATATTAATAGTATATTTTTAATTAAAAAATGGAATATTATTACCTGTTATTAACAACTATTTTTGGAGACCACTGATTATGTGCTCAACTCTTTTTTGGGTGGGTTAGTTCCTTTTTTTTTTTTTTTGGAATGGCGGTTACTCTCAATTTTGGGGTCTAATATTAACACAAACAAAAACTATAAAAATATATACATTCGGAAACTTTTTATAAATTTTGGTGGCCAAGGCAAACTGTACATGTCCCTTTGCCCAAAGGAAGGGAACGACTCTTCATAAGGACGTTGGGTCAAGAAATATTTTTAGAAATTTTTTATAGAAAAAAAATGTAAATACTATTTTTCATAAAAGTGGTACAAATTTTTTTCTAAAATGATCAAGTAACAAATACTCTAAGGACATCTATTAACCGGACCCATATAGATATTACTAAGTAACAAAAGGTGGTGGAACAACTTGAGTATCCCTCGAACCCTTTGTACATAAGGAATGTTTCAATATAACACTATCTCCATCCATACATAGGTTATTGGGCCATTAATTATTAAACAAATTAATCTATTAGATGATGACAATAAGGTTTTTGTAGGGTCTAATTAATGAATCTTATAAGCATGAGCTCACAAGTGGGGAGGCGTCTCTCCCCGATGTGGGATTGAGCAAATCCATGCAGGTGGCATCTTTTTTTTAGAGCATCAGTTAACTTTTTTTTTTTTTTGGTGAGGAAACACTAGCTTAAGACTTCATTAGACACAATAGCAAATTCCATAAGGAAGATTGATGTTGATGCTGAAATGCATGTGTAATAAAATAATACATATATTAGGTCTCTTGAGCGAATATTATGCATCGTTTTTTCGCAATTTGAAACCTTTCTTTTTTTTTCTTTCTAAATACTGTGATTCAGTGAAACTATTATATTTGCTATCACAATTCACATGCAAATGGTGGCCAACTTTTTCTGCAGTAATATTGTTTTTTAATTAACTTTGTCGGCTTATCTACCATGAGTATTGAGTCTATCAAAACTCAAAATGTGAACGCATGTTGGACCTTGGATGGACCAATATTTAATGATGATTAACTAGCACAATCACATGATTATGTCCCCATTAACCCATTAATTTCAATTTGGATTAAAGAGACAGAGTAGGGAGACCCCCAAGGCACGTGTGCAAGTTGATGTGATTCTCTCTTCTATCAATGTAATAATACGACATCACAATTTCTTCTATGATTTTGAAATACTTCCAATTTATTTCTGAAATATTCAATCACCAAACAAAACATTGCTGAGAGCCTGAGGCATCTCGCGTATCTTTGATTTCTTTTACAAATTCATTGATAGCTGATGAGAATGAGTCATATATGTCCATGATAGACTTAGCTTTACTGCATGGTATACATTGAGTAATTGAAGAAGATCTCAAAGAGTAATTTCATTACGACTCTCTACACACTAGCTACAACACTTCATTACACACATTATCATAATGATATAAAGAAAGATTGAAGTAGATGGTGGCCAGCTATTTTAATTTTGTATTATTACTTTAGTTCTCTTGACTGAGTGTTTTTGTATTGATTCTCTTATAATGTGAATCTATATATAAAGAAGATAGATGTTGACCGTAATTCACATGCAAGACTGCAATTGGGGGCGAGCTATTTCGATATTATCAACTTCAACTGCTCTATTGTTTTAGTACATCGATGAACTTTGTTGACTGACTACATGTGTTTTGAATCTGACTAATATATATATGCATTGGCCCACGGACAAATATTTAAGTAATGATAGTGCGCTAGCTCTCTCACGTAATAGACGGTGCAAGTGGATGTTCCTCACTTCTATATAAATATTTTTGCTGTTAGTCTTTACTATCCTGTTTCCTCTATAGTTTCCAAATACTTCTTGCTTATTTCTGATTTTTACCTGAGTACGTACCAAAGAAAACATGGCTGAGGCTATCGTTACTGATGTTGCTAAGGAAATACTAAGCAAGGTGATTCCACTTATTACCGAGCAGATCAGCCTTGCTTGGGGTTTCAAGGAGGAGCTGACACGGCTTCGTCAGTCAGTGGAGATAATCCAAGATGTGTTGGCTGATGCAGAGAGAAAGCAAGTGACTGATCTGTCGGTGAGGCGCTGGCTGCAGAGACTTCAAGATGTTGCTTATGATGCAGATGATGTGATGGACGAGCTTGAGTACGAGATTCTCCGGCGGAAGGTAGAGATCCGAAATCAAATGAAGAGAAAGGTATGCTTCTTCTTTTCATTTTCAAACCCCATTGCATTTCGTATCAAGATGGCCAACAAAGTTAAGACTATTAGTGATTCGCTAAAAAAGATTAATGAAGAAGCAAATGGATTTGGACTTACTAAAGCAAAATTAGTAAATGCAAATCCTGAGAAAATCCCAAACCGAGAGACAGACGAGACAGACTCCTCTGTTGATCATTCAGAAATTGTAGGAAGGGGAGATGATGTCTTAGAAATAGTAGACTTGCTGCTTAGTGCAACCAATCAACAACTCTCAGTCATTCCTATTGTAGGAATGGCGGGTTTGGGAAAAACAACTTTAGCAAAATTAGTGTACAATCATGAGCTAGTAAAGAGACATTTTGATAAGACAATATGGGTATGTGTCTCTGATGATTTCAATAATAAAAGGATTTTGAGAGAGGCTCTAGAATCCCTTACCCAGAAGTCAAGGGCATTAGAAAATAAGAATACAATATTAGAATGCCTTAAAAAGGAGTTGCAAGGCAAAAGATATCTTCTAATACTTGATGATGTATGGAATGAAGAATCTGTAAAATGGGATAATTTAAGGAGTTGTCTGTTAGGAATTAATCCGAATGTGGGAAACAGCATTATTTTAACTACCCGCAAAGAAGATGTGGCAAAAATTACAAAGACACTTCCACAAGTTATTAACTTGAAAGAACTATCAAAAGATGAATGTTGGTCTATAATCAAGAAAAAAGTATCTTTTAATGAAGGAGTTCCACTAACTCCAGATTTAGAGGCTATTGGAAGGGATATTGCCAAAAAATGTAGAGGGGTCCCATTAGCTGCAAAAGTCCTAGGAGGGACGATGTGTCGTAAAAAAGAGAAAAGTGAATGGTTAGTACTTCTAAACAATGAAATTTTGAATTCTCCACATGGTAGCAATGAAATGTTACCAATATTAAAATTGAGCTTTGATCATCTTCCATTACCATCTCTTAAACAGTGTTTTGCATATTGTTCAATCTTTCCTAAAGATTATGAGATTAACAAGGAAGAATTAATTCAACTTTGGATGGCTGAATGTTTCCTTCAACCAAATCAAGGAAGTTTGGTGATGGAGGATATTGGTAACATGTATTTTGATATCTTGTTGGTGAATTCCTTATTCCAAGATGAGAAAAAGGATGATTATGGTAATATTATCACATGCAAGATGCATGATTTGGTACATGATCTTGTTCTCTTAGTTTCAAAATCAGAGACCCTAATTTTAAATGAGGATTTAGTAGATGGTATTAGCCTTGTACGACGTTTGGTGGTCCAATCTAAGGGCAAAAGTACACCAAGAATTCCATCTTTAAAAGATGGTGTCTGGAAATTGCGCACATTTATTTCAGGAAATGCTGCACTTGGCAACATAATATTCAATTTTGAATGCTTACGTGTTTTAAAATTATATGGAAACAGTATAAAAGAATTGCCAAGTTCAATTGGCCAGTTAATACATTTGAGATTTCTCAGCATCTCAAATACCTCCATCGAAGCGTTGCCAAAGGCCATCACCAAGCTCTACAATTTGCAAACTTTAAGAGTTGAAGGTTGTTATAATCTCAAAGAGCTTCCAGAAGATCTAAAAAATTTGATTAATTTGAGACATATTTATTTTGATGGTTATGAAATTGAGCGAACACCTAAAGGCTTAGGGCAGTTGACTTGTCTGCAAACTTTGCAATGTTTCGTTGTGGGTCAAGGCACAGGTTTTCAGATCGAAGAATTGGGACGCTTAAATCAACTGAAAGGAATATTAGGCATTCGTAGGCTAGAGCATGTGAAAGATAAAGAAGCCTCCAAAACCGCCAAATTAGTAGAAAAGGCCAAAGTATACGCATTGGGATTTTGCTGGAGTGGGGGAAGAGAAGGCAACCACAATAATGATGAAGAGGTGTTGGAAGGACTCCAACCTCACCGATATTTGAAGAGCTTAACAATTGTTGGTTTTGGAGGGGAGAAATTCCCATCATGGATGTTGACAAGTCATGATGCAAGGGATGGCTTTTTGCTATATAGCAATTTGATTGATATCCAATTAATTGATTGCAAGAAATGTGAGGTTCTTCCCACTCTCGGGCTTCTACCTTGTCTTAGGGATCTTTATATAAGTAGGATGGATAATGTAAGATCTATAGGAACCGAGTTTTACGGCAACTATAATGATGGTGGTTACGACAAAATATTGTTCCCGTGTTTGAAAAGTCTTCAATTGTCGTCGATGCCAAATCTAGTTGAATGGACGGATGCGATGGAGCCAACATCTACGGGATCGGTGTTTCCTTGCCTTAAGGATTTGACCATTCTTGAGTGTGAGCAACTTAAAAGTGCTCCATGTCATTTTCCTTCTCTTGAGGAATTAGTAATTTCCCAAACCAAGAGCACGACATTTGAAAAAATTAGCAGCAAGCTTGCCACACTAACGTCTCTCGTTATTGGGGGAATTTCAGAACTTGCTTCTTTGCCAGAGCAGTTATTTAAAAATAATTCGAGTCTTATGTCTTTGAAGATATGGAGTTGTTATGATTTGGTATCCCTATCACCACACGGGGATGTATGGGGCTTCTACACTTCTCTTCGGTCGCTGGAAATATCAAACTGTGAGAAATTGAGTTATTTGCCGGATGGAATGCACACCCTTCGTTCCCTTGAGAATTTCGAGGTAAGAAGTTGTCCTAATCTGAGGTCCTTTCCAAGTATAAAAGGTGTGGCATTACCTCTTCGAACCCTAGCGATATCGTGTAGTGATGAAGTTCTACCAATTGATCTACAATCATGTATATCTCTATCGTCATTGGGGATAAATGAGTGTCCTAATCTGATATCAATTCCAAATCTACAGGATTTGCATTCACTTTCCTCTTTAACAATTACATCTTGTAAAAGATTGATGGGTTTGCCAGATGGGTTAGACTACCTCACCCGCTTGAAGTCTTTGAGTATTGGTGGGTTTTGTGAGGAGTTGGATGCTTTCCCTCGTCTCAGTTCCATCCAACACGCATCCCTTGAAACACTAAAATTGTATGGATGGGCTAAACTCAACTCTCTCCCAGACGATATTCAACGATTTACTGCCCTAACACAACTCTCGATACGTAAGTTTGACCAGATGGAAGCTTTGCCTGAGTGGTTGGGCAACCTTTCTTCTGTTCGAAACTTGGATCTTCGGGATTGCATGAACCTGATGTATCTGCCAACAGCGGGAGCCATGCAACACCTCACCTATTTAGAGATTTGGGATTGCCCCAAATTAAAGGAAAGATGTGTGAAGGGAAGCGGCGCAGAGTGGCTCAAAATTGCCCATATTCCAAATATCTGGATCCACGGGTATCACATTAAAGGGTAGTTGTGCATATTAATCCAAGACAGATCAGGATGGTAAGTTTTCTCATATTGAATTAATCAAAACAGACAATTATCAATGATTACGCATAGATTTTTTTTCTTTAATTTGATTTATTCCTTATTCTCTCACAGGATAAAAAGAAAAAAGGAAAGTTCTCTTCAAGAGCTGCAAATGATCAAAATTCAGGGGCCGCTCACCAAATTAGAGAAGTTGAAGATATTTTTGGTCAAAGTAATACAAAAACAATGTGGTAAGTCCATCTCCTATTCTTCCTCTTCTCTTTTATAGATTTCGCTTTTTCTGTCTCAACATATACTCACTTTCAAAAATTTAGATTATTTGATGGTTGTCATCCAATTGGGGGGCTGAAATGTATTTATTTGACACGCAAGTTTAGGTGTTTAAATTTCTTCTTTCGTCTGAGGCATTATTTCTTTTCCAACATAACAAAATGCTAGCGTAATTCTTTGTTTCTAATACTTAAAATTAAAAAAATTAAAAAAGTGAGTTTGTAAATCTTGGTAGCGTTGCATCTATTTTGTGTTCATTTTCTGATATATGTAGTGTATATTGTTCATTGCAATGTATCCAGACAATATTTCAAAATATTTAAGCCACTAGTGGTACTTAGCGTTTCTTTGATATAAGAGTTAATGGTAGCTTCTGATTTGGCAGAGGATTCTTCGCCATTCTAGCCACGGTTTTCAATCAGCCAAACTTTGACACCTATGCACATTCTTAGTTGGAGGAGTCATATTTTGAGGATTTTTACGCTGCACATATGAGGCGTCAATGGTAGCTTCTGATTTGGCACAGGGTTAAGTTTTTCTCTTCAAGATCTGAATTTTGGGTACAAGAATGCTGCTTTCTGGGAACAAAGGAAGAGGACCAATCCCTTGCTAAAGAGATACTCTCTGGAGTTCTTTCGGGTGGTCGATAGTTCGGTAGAATTTATTGCCATGTTATGCTCACTTTACAGTAAAAGCTGAATATTTCTTATTGGTTGCTGTTGAAATGGTTAATGATTGCACACAGTCTAATGGGGTGTGAATTTAATTACTATCTGAGTGAAGTTCATCAAAATTAGTGAGTTCCCCCAAAATCTCATCTTCTTTTCCTCTGATATCACCCTTTTAACAAAATCTACCCCTCTTGATTTCTTTAATTCATCTACTATTTACTGAATTTGTTGATATATTGACTGTAAAATTGGCAGAGTAGTTGGAAAACCTTTTCTCTCTTCAACATTTGGTACTTATTTGGATGCAAGTGGATGCCATGGATTGGCTCACCAAGTTGCACAACCTATTCTTTCATAAGTGCGTCAAGTTAAATGATAGAAGTGCTGAGAGTATCGATCAATTCTGGTCCAATGACAGGGAATGGATTTAAGAGGAGGCTGTTTGAAGTTCACACGTTTATTATCACAACAATGTGTGTGGTCAGTTATCTTAAACTTAATCCTCTTCTCTTCTCTGATACTCTGCTTTAAATCAACTAATTACATTCACAATATCCCTAATGTCTTCCTTTCTTTATTTGCTTTCCTCTGATATTTTTTAATCTATTTCTTATTTATTAATTAAATATATTGCCTTGATGTGCAGGCCAAATTCTATTATATTCAGTTGGAAGAACAATTAATTAATTTATGATTGAACAAAGCTGATGAATGTGCTCCCATAAAATGCCTCACCGCATTATTACATCATCAAGAGGAAGTTTATGTGATATCAGGAAAGGCTGGTGGTAAGTCCATCCAAAACTGACTTTCTACTCTCGCCTCTCTAATCCTAGAAATGTTTTTTTTTTTTTTTCATATTAGAATAAAATAGAAAAATTTTATTCTATTTCTTCCATAAAATATTTACTTTCTTCAAGTTTTTCACATAATTTGGGCATTATTTGTCTGTAGGAAGACGTGGTAGTATTTGAACCTAGGTCCTCTAATGCGTGAACAGGTTTGGGTACTTCAACTGCCTAATTCTCTTTCTTGTGAAGGTTCTTTTGTTTTCTTTTTTCTTGCCCTTCCCCCAACATAATATAATGAATGAAAATGGATTATGTATTATGATAGTGCTTGCATAAGTGTCATCGAGAAAGTTTTAATTCCCCCAAAATTATTGTTATTTTCCCAATATTATATTTTCTTGAGCTTTAGCCAATCATTAGATTTTTTTATATACTTTTAACAACTTGATCAATAATTGCTCTCTTTTCTGAAAAAGTTAGAATGCATTGAGCATAATAAACATAATGCAAGAATTTTGAAATACAATTAAGGATCGCTAATTACCAAGCACCTATGTCATATTCAAAAATGAAAAATAGACACTTTACAGCAATACTAGTCATAATGTGCTCTTCTTGATGAAAGTGAAGGCAGGGAAAAGATGGAATATAATATTTCCTGTTGAACTAAGTCAGGGCAGTAAGGATAGGAACAATTCATTTTCTTCCTTTTCTCTTTTAGATTTCACATTTTTCTGTCCCAGCATGTACTCACTTTCACATATTTAGGTTATTTGATGGTTGTTATCCAATTGGGGGCTGAAATGTATTTATCTGACTCACAAGTTCAGGTATTTAAATTTCTACTTTTGTCCAAGGCATTATTTCTTTTCCAACATAACAAAATGCAAGCGTGATTCTTTGTTTATAATACTTAAATTAAAAAATTATTTGTTTCTAATACTTCAAATTCAAAAATTTTAAAAAGTGAATTTGTAAATCTTGGTAGCGTTGTATCTATATCGTGTGCATCTAGTTTGTAAATCTTGTTCATGGCAATGCATCCTTCCTTAGACAATATTTCAAAATATTTAAGCCACTAGCGGTACATAGCATTTCTTTGATATAAGAGCCAACCGTAGCTTCTGATTTGGCACAGGATTCTTCACCATTCTAAAGCCCTGATTTCAATCAGTCAAACTTTGACACCTAGGTGCATTCTTAGTTTGAGGCGTCATATTTTTGAGCTGTGCAGATGAGCTGTCAATGGAAGCTTCTGATTTGGTGCATGATTAAATTTTTTCTCTCTCTTCAAGAGCTGAATTTTGGGTACAAGAATGGTACTTTCGGGCAGCAAAGGAAGAGATCTAATCCCTTACTAAAGAGATGCTCTCCGGTGTTATTCAGAGTGGTCGATAATTTGCCAGAAGTTATTGCCATGTTATGCTCACTTTACAGTAAAAGCTGGATATTTTTTATTGGTTGCTGCGAGAATGGTTAATGATTGCTCCCGGTCTAATGGAGTGTTGATTTGAGTGTTATCTGGTTGAAGTTCATTAAAAATTGGTGAGTTCCCCCAAATCTCATCTTCGTTTCCTCTGATTTCACCCTTCTAACAGCATCTATCCTTTGGTATTTCTTTATTTCAACTATTATTTAGTAAATTTGTTGATATTATGGAATGTAGAATTTGCCAGAGTGGTTGGGCAACCTTTTCTCTCTTCAACATTTTGTACTTATTTGGACGCAAGAACCATTTTTATCTGGCCTAAAGTGGAAGCCATGTATCAGCTCACCAAATTGCAACACCGATTCATTCATAACTGCCTCAAGATAAACGATAGAAGTGCTAGTTATTGACCAATTCTGGTCCAATGATGAGGAATGAATTAAAGAGGAAGCTGTTTGAAGTTCACACATATATTATCACAACAATGTGTGGTCAGTTATCTCAAACTTAATCCTCTTCTCTTCTCTGATACTCTACTTTAAATCAACTAATTACATTCATAATTTCCCTAATGTCTTACTTTCTTTGTTTGCTTTCCTCTGATCTTATTTTTAATCTATTTCTTATTTTATGAATTAAATCATTGCCTTGATATGCAGTCCAAACTATATTATATTCAGTTGGAAGAACATTTAATTAATTTTATGGAGTTTAATAGAAGTTCGTCAAAGTTGGTAAGTTTTTCACATATCTTCTTGTTTATGAAGTATTAATTCATTCCAAATAATATACCATTCATTCCAAAGATCCCTTTTTCGCTATGATTTTTTCTACAACATTCTCTAACTTTTTATTTAGGATGAAGAAAATATTTTCCCAATATTCTTAGGAAATTATTTCGGTATGACTAGTGTTGGTTGTATTCTATTAGTCAACTGGGCCAAGAACACTTGAAATCTCATTTCCCAACAATTGAGACCACCATTTTGTAATAATGCAATACAATTTAGTCTTGAAGGTAACTAAACTTAGCAAATCATCACCAACCTCATATTTTTTACTTTGCTTTTTCAAACTAAAATTGTTGACATGTTTTGTCTCTCTTATGAATTTAGCAAAATTTTGTGTTCTTTATTAAGCTATTTAATCATTGACAACCAAGGGTGTGTATATATTAAACTTTTCCCTATAGAAAATTTAAAATCTAGCTAATTAAATTGAACATTTGAGATTAAAACAAAAAAAAAAGTTGTACTCAATGCACAAATCTCCCACTTTTTGTAATTCCCAAACTCGAACTCATGACTTATCGTTTTTGGAGAAAGGCACTTGCCATCCCACCAAGACTCAACCTCTTAGCATTTGAGATTTCAATATCATATAAAAGTTCCTTATTCACGATGGGTTCTTGAGGAGCTTGAAGCTTTATACTCTTCCATATGTTAATTACAATAAACTAGACTAGTGATTTAGCTCAATAAAATAAATGCCAAATTATTGGATATTAATCTTAGGCCGCATACATTAATAACAATAAACTAAGGAATCTTTTGTGCTTGGTTCATGTGCTATCACAATGTTTTCATATGAGAAGGTTATTCAGAAAAATCATCATATATTATAATTGTTTTTTCTATTGCTGATGGCCCTAGGGGAAGATTCTATTAAGGAGCAGCATATAAGAATTATGTGATTGCACAAAGCTGATGCATGTGCACCCATACAATGCTTCACCACATTATTACATCATCAAGAGGAAGGATGTGGCAAATGTAATGCCTCAGGTTTTCTAGTAGCATCTTGAAGTTTATGTGATATCAGGAAAGGCTGGTGGTAAGTCCATCCAAAACTGACTTTCTACGCTTTCTCTTCTTTAATATTGGTAATTTTTTTTTTCACATTAGAATAAAATAGACGATTTTTATTCATAGATTATTTGCTATTTCTTACATAACATTTTTACTTTCTTCAAGTTTTTTCACATAATTTGGGCATAATGTTTCTGTAGGAAGACGTGGTACTTTCAACTTATGTCCTCTAATGTGCGAACAAGTTTGGGTGCTTCAGTTGTCTAATTCTCTTTCTTGTGAAGGTTTTGTTATTTTATTTTTTCTTGCCCTTCCCCCAACATAATAGAATGCATAAAAATGGTTTTTTTTTTTTTTTTTTTAGAAAGTTTCAATTCCCATGAAATTATTTTTATTTTCCCAATATTATATGTTCTTGAACTTTAGCCAATCATTAAGTTTTCTTATATACTTTTAATTTGCTCTCTTTTCAGAAAGTTAGAATGCACTAAGCATAATAAACATAATGCTAGAATTTTGAAATACAATTAAGGATCAGTAATTACCAAGCTTCTATGTCATATTCAAAAATGAAAAATAGACACTTTACATCAATACTAGCCATAATGTGCTCTTCTTGATGAAGGCAAAGGCAGGGAAAAGATGGAATATGAGATTTCCTGCTGAACTTAGTCAGGTCAGGGCAGTGAGGATAGGAACAATTCATTTTCTTCCCCTACTTATTATAAATTCCTGCAAAATTTTATGGTGAGTAAATGTCATTTCATCTTTTTTATATTGATACCTATTTATATCATCAGTTGGAGTCACTAAATGTTGATGATGTTGGAGCCTTTCTAGAGTGGTGGGTGACGTAGAACAGAGCTCGTCGGAAGTCAGTGTGCAGGAAAGAAGTAGAAAACTACTATTAGAAGTCATTGGTGATAGCAACAAAATTGCATGAAATTTGGTGACATGAAGGGAAATGGTGCTGGGAGTAAAACTCATAGCCTTCAGCCATGATCGAACCAGCTTTTCAGGTAAATTCTTTCTTAAAGCCCTTTAAATTTATGAATTCAAGGAACCCTCTATGGATTTGAGGTTTTCATTCTGGAGCTAACGTGTTTAATTTCTTTTCATTCAGAAAGCAGCATGTTTGTTTTCTTGTAGCTTCCAAAACAATTGTGGGGCAGCTTCGTATCTCTTCAAGAAATGAAGCCCAAGAACAATGCACTACCTTCCAGTAAAGAGAGGTGCAATCCCACACAATGGAAACCTAAGTGGAAGATTTGGCACAGTTGAGGATTTATTTTAACTTATAATCTTGTGAAGCCTTAGATTATAGACGAAAGATCGGTCATAATCCAGAAATTGCAAAAGATGGACTTACAAATTGATTCCAATGCTTTTTTTTTTCCTCTCACTAAAATTTGTGAGTTCTCTTCTTCTCTTCTATTGTCTCACTTCCAAAAAAATTTATTATCAATTTTTTTTCCTATTCTTAACTTTTTGTACTATTCACAAAAATTGTTGTTCTTTTCAAATTTGTTGTTTCTTTATATTTCAGTGGAAAATTGACTGCAATAGGGAGTGTTGATGACCTTGTTCGTGTTATATGGAATTCTTCAGAATGATGTACACATTTCTTAATTTGCTCTTTTCCATGTTTTTCATTTTGGAACTTTTTCTTTTCCATTTCTAACAACATACATGAATTTATTCTTGAATTACAAATTGTGAAATTTAAGTTTTCTCTATTACTAAAGATTCTCATATCCAATCAATGGAAAAACAAAACCTTCCCATATCCTTGTTAGATTCTCTTTGGAGTTTCAAAAGTAAATGCTCTTAATACTAACCCTGCATTGTGGTGTTATCTAAATTTGGCAGAATAATCTGGATCCATATAAGAAAGAAAAATTAGTTGATGTATTCTTAGCAGAGCCTTTTAATTTTTTTAAATTTTTTTAAAAGACGTCCAACATTGCAGGCACAAATCAAACATTATATGTGGCTAAGCTCAAGTTGCTGCCTCGTCTACTTCAACAATCCCAAGTAAGATATTTTGAAATCAAAAAGAGTAAACTAGAGTGGTTCACTTTCCACTATAGTTGCAGAACCTTTATTTATTTGATGAGATGTCTATAAACAGTTGCAAGAAGCTGAGATATCTACCAGCAAGGGTGTGGTGCCTCACTAGATAGCAGATGCTGCCATGCTGGTAATCCTTCATTTCCCAACTAGAGGTTATGTACTTCAGCATGGATTGATCAAGATTGCCTATGTTCCAATTATCTAGACGAACCTTTGATTCCTATGCTAAGCTCAAAGAATATAAAATTGGTATTTTTGCTCAAATGTCCTTATGTTTAATATATCACTTTGAATGGACTAGCTTATGCACTTAATTTTTAATTTCCATGATTTTTTTTTCAAAATGGTGTGCACATATAGTGTAGCATATCTTTCTGCATAGCATTCTTAGATCTTCAAATTTTTCCATCCAACAACTAAAGTAAAGTTTTTTTTTTTTTTTTTTTTTTTTTTGTACAATCATAGTTTATTTTATTTTATTTTTTTTTTTTGTACAATCAATTCTAAACTTATTGAGATTATTTGTGTGTGTGTATTCTGGTCCACCAACAATGCATTGATTAGGGCTCCTTAGTTACTATTACATTGTCTTCACTGTAAAGTTTTCACTAACCAATTGTAGATTAACTAGGGCTCATTATTCATACTAGTGGGTAGCCCCGTGCATATACACGGATACAATTGAAAACAATCACAATTATACGGTTCAAAATATACACGGTATTAACTTACACTTTTTTAAAACCATACATTTCTAAAATATGTAATAGTTATATATATATATATGTATATAATTTAGTATTTAATTGTTTTTAGACTCTTCGGTTTAGGCACCTAATAATTCACTTGTCACAAAAATTAAAAACTTAAATGGACATGTGGCAAAAAATTGGACTCCAATTGAAATCCAATTTAAAATCTAATTGGATTTGGACTGTTCAATTTTTACCCTCAATAATTCACTTGACAGAAAATTAAAAATTAAAAAAGACACATAGCGCAAAATTGAGAATCCAATTAAAATCTAATTTGATTTTCTCTAAGTTTTGGCCATATATATATATATACATATATATTTCATGCTTCTCCAAAGTTAATTAATGTTATGAATTCATCTGGAGTTAGTTTTAAACATGAGAAATACTCAGTGACAAATTATTTATTCTATTTTAAATTGATTTGTAGATGACCTTAAAGTCCAGTTTGCTGTACAGTGTGCACTAAGGGGAAGTATAACTTGAGATTCAAACCAAATTAAACGAGTGGGTTAACATCTTTTTTTCTTTTGAGATCAAATTATAATGTTGATTAAGCTGCATTACTCATCATTGGATTACTTCATAATTGCAGTTACATTTATTCTCAAGATAAATTAATTTTACTGTCTTCAGTTTTCTTACTTTTTATTTTTTCCCAACCAAATGACTTCTGGTTGTAGGTCAGCTGGAACCATAACTTGAATGTACTTGCAAGTGCCAATTGGGTATATTAGGTATCACTTCAACAATGCATCAAGTGAGGCCTAGGCTTTCCCAGCATTTACACTTTTCACCATGTTCGATTCTATCTCCTATATATATAATCAGAAATAACTCTCTTTTTTTCTTGGAATATACAGGATTCCTGACAATTTGTCCTTTGTTCAAATCCTATGTTATGGTTTCGTAACTTAAAGTCGATGTAGCAGTGACTTCAGCAGTTTTCTAGATTATGAGGTATACATCTAGGATTACCCTTGCATACTGATTATGATCATATATATCTCGTTTTGAATGATCAAATTTTAGTACTAATCAATGGAATAAACATATTCGGTCTTCAAACGTCTGCAAGAAATTGAAGAGCCCAATTAAGAAGAACAACTAGAAACTCAAATTTGATGCATTTTCTTTTTTTGTCTGAGATCAAGTTATGCACTAAGATATACATCTGGTGACTTGCCATCTTGCACATTTGATTGATTGTTAAAATCATTTCACAGATAATCACTGCTACAAATCTCTGCAAAGAGCATATAATAGTAAGCTTCAATTAATGGATTTTCAAATTTTTGTTATAGTCTTCTCTTATTGTCAGTCTTCTTGTCTTAACAATGAGGCCAAACTGTTTGGGTGCTCCACTTCATACCCCTGTATGGAGGGTAATAGCCTACAGATTGCAGATAAGGCAATGGACATAAGTCTCTGGAAGCTGAATTTTGTTTGTAATTATTCAATTGATACAATATGGCTTAAAAATTAATTTGTATTACTCAGAAATAAGACTGAAAACTTCTATCAATGAAATCTTCTATAATTAAAAATCTAAAATATCGCTGCTGTGCTTTAATCCAATTTGAATTGTATTTTCTACACTAAAAGTCACATTGTCAGCAATAAGTTTAAACAAGATACAATGCAGTTTTCTTGCCATAGAATTATGATTATTTTGTGAGAATTTGCAAACTGATTTGAAAACAATTGAGGGAGGCATCACAAATTTAGGGAAAGAGTTAGAACATACAGGTATAAATGCTCAATCTATGCTTACATAAGTTAATTTTGCAGTATACCCAGAAAAGAATCAGGGATAGTAGCTAATTGCTAATCAAGGTTGAACAAATTTGTGCCTAGTCAATACTTCCAGCTTTAAGCTTTACTATTACTCACTGTAATGCATTTTCTTGTGACGCATATAACCCACTGGAAAATGTAATTCTAGTCTTGTTGTGACTGAATCATGTTGAATGTTTGTTTATGCAGGTCTGAAAAGTTGACAGATTTTTACTTAAATGGGTAAATATGAAGTCTGCTTCCAGAAGGGAGTAGTTAAAAGTGCTGGATACTCACTTTTTAGTGCCATTCTAGTTTTCGATTCCCTGGACTGGTATCTTGGAAAACATCAAAAGGTAATGCCAATTGCATCAGAATGTGGAGTGTGCTGATCAGCGGAGACATCATTGCTGCCTGTATATAAGACTCCAAATCTTGATCATAGGTGACCTCATCTGCCGCAACAATAGAATGTCTTCTCTAAGAACTGACTTTATTTACTGAAGGTATACCTTTTGTCATTTTTATTTACAGTCTTGTCATAGCTACTAATAAAAGAACTCCTAGTGAGTGTTATTTTAATGTCTTTTATTTTGTCATTCAATTTAACATTGTCATTGTTGGATACAAAGAAATTTCTTGTGTGTGTTTTTGTGTACCTTGTGCTGTTATCTGTAAAATAATTTACTATATCTATAGAATAATTTAGGATAATTCATCACCATTTTCACAATTAGGTGATTTTGTAAGGTCTAAACTGGGTTGTTGTTCAGCATTTCCTTTATATCCAGGAGTTTCCTTACAAACTATAGTTTTTCAGTCTTTTGTTTAATTCTTATGCTGCCATATGTAGGCATTGGAATTTATTTTCGACCTACAGCCGAAGCAAGGGAGATATGGCAAGCTACAATGATCCATATTGCCCAAGAAGGTGGCTGCTTTGTTCTATCTTCGAACCAATTCTGCAGAAAGTGAAGACTATCTGCTGTCAACAGAAACGTACGTCAATACATATAAACGTAGTGTTATTTTATTATCATCCAGTTGTGACCATTCTCTCTGAACCTAATTTCCAAGGGAGTCTCTCATCTCAAACAATCTTTTCCTCTCTTAATGTTCCAGAACTTGGAGGGTGTTTGAGCAAAGCTAGATTTTAGTGGAAATAGGCATCAAGTGGGACCAAACTCAGTCAATCTGACTCTGAATATACCCAATCCAATTTCTTTTACAACTTCTGTGAAAGCGGGAGTTCTTGATGAGCTGCAATTATGACTTCGCTGAGTAAAAAGTTACTAAATAGATTTCTTCTAGTTGTCCTCTTGCCAAACAGCTAATTTAGGCTTTGTATATATCTTTTGTAATGTTTAGAGGTGTATAGAGGTTAGATAGTGTCCATGATTCGTCCAACACATTTTGAAGAAATCAAATATTTGTATAGATTTTCCTGTACAGTTCATGAATATGTTAGTCCTGGCATATTTGCAATTGCAGTAATGAACTTTCATATGTATACTAAAATGATGTATCTTTTCCCCTTAGTACGTTTCTTTCAAAAATATTAGGTATCTGAAAGGGTAATTATGAATGCCAGGCTACAATTTTGCGAAAAAAGTGTCTCTATTGTTGTAGTTAAGTCAGAGATACCGGTTCTTCCTGGTCCTTAGATATTGTGGTGCTCTTACTTTCTTCCAGTATAATAACAATGCTCATTATTAAAACCTAGGCCTTTTCATCCAAAATTGATAAAAGAATAATTCAAAGAAGTGAAATGTAGATGCTGATCATGGTGGCCAAAAGAAAAATAAAAATTTCTGCAAGAACATAATTTACCTAGCATACTAGTCTATGTTACTGTCATACAAGAAGTTTTTTGTATGAGAGAAACTCCGCTTAATCTATATTATATCTAAAAGTTGAAGTGTAGCATTTATTATTACTGCGCTTCTATTGAGACACATCAGTAGCCACAACATCCACTTAATTCCAACTCTCTCTCTCTCTTTTATCTCTTTTTCTTTTTATTAATTTTCTTAGCTTATTGTTACACACTCAAGTCTTTTTCCCTCTCTTTTACCCTTTCATCTTCCTACTACTAACTACCTTAATATCTCTCTTCTTCTATCCCTTTATCTTCCTTTATTTTTGACTCTTCTTATTTTCATCTTCTTATTATAAATTTCCAATCCTCTCTCACATTTGGGGCACAGTTTTCTCACACACAAAATGTTGTTTCTCTCTCTCTCTCTCTTTCTCTTATTTATTTTTTATTTTTTCATTTTTTGGTGGTCTTGATTTCGTATTATGTGACTCCTATGGATTTGTAGTGCAAGAGAAATCATGGTCCACTCCCAATCCTTTGTGATCATAATTCAGTGTATCAAGAGTTTTTTTTTTTTTTTTTTGTAATTATTTTTATTATTTTATTATTAATATTTGTTTGCAGCTCATTTACATCAAGCCACATCNGCGAGATCGTGCTTGCCCTCCTGAGGAGGAGTCTTCCCTACCCTTGGTTGAAAGTCAGACAAAACGCCGAGGAGGTTCCGTTAACTGGTCAACCATCCGAGGAGGTCGAGCCCCAGATAGCGTTGGGGAGGTCGTAACCGAGGGTCAGGAAAGACCTCAGGACGTGGCCAGTCCTCCGACGGATTTTTAGAAATCTAACTTTTGAGCTTTGGTCCCAGCCTTTTGATTTACCTACTGAGTTGAAGAAACCAGCATACAGCCTAGGATAGCCTTTTTTACTTTTTTCCTTTGATATTATTCCATTTTCTGACTTAGTGGCCTTGTAAGAGAATCGTGCACTTTCTTTTTGAATCGAATACTTGAGATTTTGCTTTCGTTTAATGATACTGTATCTTGTTTGCTTTGCTATGGTATTCTATTCACTGTTGGTATCATAGGACCATTTATTACTATCCAAATATGAATCGACGGATTGTATTTTAGCTTGGCATTGAGTAACGCTTTGGCTTTTCTCGGATCATCTATTTCCTTTATGGGTTTGAGTCCGAAGACCATATAATACCCTGGTAATGCGCGATACTTATTTAGCTTCCTATAGGTTTGGGTCCGAGGACCATGCAACACCTTGGCTATGCCCACCACTTCAATTTTTTTGTATAAGCACCTGGTTTCCCCATAGGCAATGCCTTGGTTCTGTCTAGTACTCAGGTATAATGGTGTGTGTAGTTTTACCATAGGTTTGGGTCCGAGGACCATGCAATACCTTGGCTCTGTCTACCACTTCAATTTTCTATAAAATAATTGGTGTGTGTAGTTTTACCATAGGCTTGGGTCCGAGGACCATGCAATACCTTGGTTCTGTCTACCACTTCTGTTTTTCCTGTAAGCACCTAGTTTCCCCATAAGCAATGCTTGGTTCTGTCTAGTACTTAGGTATAATGGTGTGTGTAGTTTTACCATAGGTTTGGGTCCGAGGACCATGCAATACCTTGGCTTTGTCTACCACTTTAATTTTCTATAAAATATAATTGGCGTGTGTAGTTTTACCATAGGCTTGGGTCCGAGGACCATGCAATACCTTGGTTCTGTCTACCACTTCAATTTTCTGTAAGCACCTAGTTTCCCCATAAGCAATGTCTTGGTTCTGTCTAGTACTTAGGTATAATGGTGTGTGTAGTTTTACCATAGGTTTGGGTCCGAGGACCATGCAATACCTTGGCTCTGTCTACCACTTCAATTTTCTATAAAATATAATTGGTGTGTGTAGTTTTACCATAGGCTTGGGTCCGAGGACCATGCAATACCTGGTTCTGTCTACCACTTCAATTTTCTGTAAGCACCTAGTTTCCCCATAAGCAATGCCTTGGTTCTGTCTAGTACTTAGGTATAATGGTGTGTGTAGTTTTACCATAGGTTTGGGTCCGAGGACCATGCAATACCTTGGCTCTGTCTACCACTTCAATTTTCTATAAAATATAATTGGTGTGTGTAGTTTTACCATAGGCTTGGGTCCGAGGACCATGCAATACCTTGGTTCTGTCTACCACTTCAATTTTCTGTAAGCACCTAGTTTCCCCATAAGCAATGCCTTGGTTCTGTCTAGTACTTAGGTATAATGGTGTGTGTAGTTTTACCATAGGTTTGGGTCCGAGGACCATGCAATACCTTGGCTCTGTCTACCACTTCAATTTTCTATAAAATATAATTGGTGTGTGTAGTTTTACCATAGGCTTGGGTCCGAGGACCATGCAATACCTTGGTTCTGTCTACCACTTCAATTTTCTGTAAGCACCTAGTTTCCCCATAAGCAATGCCTTGGTTCTGTCTAGTACTTAGGTATAATGGTGTGTAGTTTTACCATAGGTTTGGGTCCGAGGACCATGCAATACCTTGGCTCTGTCTACCACTTCAATTTTTTTGTATAATATATATATATGTATTTTTGTAAGTGGAAGTTTATCCTCAGATCGCTTTACTGGGAATGATTTACTCTTTGCATCAGGCCATAATCTTTACACGTGGCATTAACCTCGCCTCCAGCTCGAGGCCATCTTTTTCATTTATGACTCGCCCTTCTGTCTGTTCGTATTCCGCGCTCAACGCTCCGGTGCGCGAAACGCGTCTTCATTAATGCCCTCGTAAACTGACACGAGTCCAGCCGTCCGTGGCCTCCTTGGAAATTGGAGATTTCATTACTGATCCGGCTGATAATACCCTTTTCGAATTCTGCACGAATTAATTCTCACCAAACTCTCATCCCCTATTAAAGTAAGTAGATGGTTACCCACAACCCATGAACCTCTCAGCACAAACAGAGCAAAACACCTTCTTCCAACTTCACAGTTTCTTTTAATAACCCCGCCGGAATTGTTGCCGGGACTGAAAAGAACCGGTATGGCCGCAGCCCCCACTGGGCTTTCGGTGCGGCCGAGTCTGGGCGTAATCCTGATGGTGCCCTTCGAGGTATCCCAGAGGGGTGTTGCTAGAAAACCTCATGTCTCTCCTCGGAGCACACCCCCGACGAGGAAGGCGCATGAATTCACCTCATGGGCGGTGCTCGAGTGTTGCCGTCTCCTACGGCCAACGCTCGAGAGGGACGGAGAGAATCGAGGGAACATCATGGGGAAGGATACCCCCGAGCCCCTGCGTCTGCTTCTCTCTCTGTTTCAGCACTGCCCAGCCGAGGAGGGAGTGGTTGGGGCCTGAGGGCATGATTGTCCTTCACCTCCTCCACCTCGTGTCAAGCTCTCCCATTCTCTTTATGCCAATAAAGGCACGAGTTGACACTTCCCTCCTTCCTGTTCTCCCCCGGGCGGCTTCACCTGGGCCTCTGATTGTAGGAGTAGCTAGGAATAGCAGGTGGCTATTAGCTTGTAAATTTCCTTGTAACATAGGCTTACCTGAGCCTCTGATTGTAGTATGTAATTTGTTTATGTTTGAATCAATAATATCAAGATCTTTCGTTTTCCTCTTTCGTTTTTTTTTTTTTTTTTTTTTTTTTTTTTTTTTTTTTTTTTTTTGCGCAATAAATACTTAAAATTTAGAACTCTTATCTTATTCAATCTACTGCAACAAATACTTAGAACTTACAACTTTATCTCATTCAGTCTACTGTAAATCAAAGTCTTACAACTTGGAACATTTACCTTTTCCAATCTATCGTAAAGCAAACACTTAGAAATTAAAACTTAGAACTTTATCTCATTCAGTCTACTGTAAATCAAAGTCTTACAACTTGGAACATTTACCTTTTCCAATCTATCGTAAAGCAAACACTTAGAAATTAAAACTTAGAACTTTATCTCATTCAGTCTACTGTAAATCAAAGTCTTACAACTTGGAACATTTACCTTTTCCAATCTATCGTAAAGCAGACACTTAGAAATTAAAACTTAGAACTTTATCTCATTCAGTCTACTGTAAATCAAAGTCTTACAACTTGGAACATTTACCTTGTGCACCGGCCAGCACCCTAATCCTCCCCACAGACGGCGCCAATTGTAGGGGCTCAATTTGAGTTGAATGTTAGGTTCCGGCCCAACAAGCCCAAACAATACATTTATAGAGAGTGGGTTGAAAGGTTTAGGTGCTGGCCGTTGATCACCATGGCCAAACTTATATTAGAAAATGGCTATGTGTTTTCTTACAAATGAGGGATTGCTCCTCGGACTGTGGCCGAGGAGGCCTTTTCTTTTCCCCCCCATCCCCCCCATTCTTTTGGGGTTACTAACTCTTCTTTTATAGTTTTCATCTTCCTATCTTCTGCTGCCATCTGTTGATCATCTATTCGCTTTTCTTCTGGTTGTCCGTCCCATCAGAGGCCTTATCGGTACTCAAGTGGCTCGCTCTAACCAACGTTATCCTGTCAAAGGGTTACCTCCCCATTAATGCGGCCAGGGGGGGGTTAGTTGAGTGCATTCAATGCGATGGTGACAACTTACTTTGGGGTTAAACTCTCCCCAAAACCACCCTTGTCAGGCCGAGGACAAGGTATCCTCGGCCTGGTCCTAGGAAAGTAGGCTTCCCCCCTTCTCCTCAGAAATAGCTTGCACTCCTCGGCATGGGCCTCGGCTTGCTATATGATGGGCCGAGGTTATCAGGCCCACGGGCCCCACAATTATTATTATTATTATTATTATTATTAATATTTGTTTGCAGCTCATTTACATCAAGCACATAATAGAATTCATGTTTGTGATTTCAACCAATCTTATGTAGATATGGGAATAAGGAATAAGTATACCACTAATGCTTGGGAAGCCTAAGTATACCACTGTTAATTGTCAATTACAATTGTTGTTTATGTTATCATTGTTATGTGTTGAACTGAAGTAATGAACCTATATAGTTGGCCTAAATTGAACATGACCGATTAACCGTGCCAATTTGAGATGCATATCCTTTTGAGTTATCAAATATGCCTAGGCCATATGAGTTTCTAAGTTTTCATTTTTTTTCTTTGGTTGAGATTATGAGTTCCTTTCCAAGTATTATTGATAATTGTGAATTTAAAAGTTTCATAATTATTTTCCTTCTTTTTTATATATATTTTTAATTTTTACATCCTATAATGTGGTGATGTGGTATGGCTAGCCTCATATTACACTATAAAAAAGTGCAAGTATATTTTCAGTTATTGAAAAATTAACATTCTGTTGTAGGTTATTGAATTATTTCAGTCTAATATTATCAACGTAAGCTGTTTTCAAAGCTTACTTTAAGTTGATGAATTTTTATGTTTTTTAGAATTTTACTTTAGATTGATGTGATTTAGTTTTGTATTTTTATGATGGTATTTTTTTTTCTTTGATTTAATAGATGTCATCTTATTACAATATATAGATAGTAAATAAAAATATATCATTATTATATTATATAGCATGACTTGAATAATTTGATGTTTATTACTATATCTTATATTTTTACTCTTTTTGTTCTTATCTTATTTTTTTTTTTATAAATTTGTTTCTCTCTCACTCTCTCGATTTTTTATTCTTTCTTGCAACTCTACTTTAGGTTGAGGAATTATTGTATTTTTTATAATTTTATTTTGGGTTAATACGTTTTAGTGTTATATTTTGAGTTTTCCATCACAATTAATCTCTCTTCCTCTTATAGTTTTAGTTTAATTTTTGTTTGAGTTAGTTATTTTGTAAACGAGAATTTGAATTTATATAAAAATATATAAAAAGTCTTGGCTATGCATTTGAATGTGTCTATCAATTATTTAAGTAACATTAAATGCAATTTTGTTATGATTTTTTATTATCATAATAATCTTCTTTAAGAGAATGAGGAATTTGAATGATTTATTCCAAAACTTAAAAAGTTTAATTGCACAAGAAAAAAATAGAAAAACATAGTGCACTATAAAATAATTTCTAATAATATGGACCACCTCATAAAGGAATAATATCAATCAAACACAACCCAAAACAATAGAATGATATATTGGTAGAGTTAGAAAGATAAAATAAATTTAGAAATTGTTAAAATTTTTGGAAGAACAAAATTATCTTTAACAAAATTTAGGAAAAAAAAAAGGAATAATATCAATCAAACACAACCCAAAACAATAGAATGATATATCAGTAGAATTAGAAAGATAAAATAAATTTAGAAATTGTTAATTTTTGGGAGAAAAAATTATCTTTAACAAATTTAGAAAAAAATATTATATTTTATTCCACGATTATAAAATAATTATCTATTCTCACGCATCGTGTAAGTCTGCGACTATTTAATAGTAAAACTTCAAAGAATTATAAACACAACTTATTCCTAATAACAAATAACATTCTAATACAAACTGAGCAGGGATTAATTCAACTTGAGCTGCCATGAGGGATGTAGCAAGCATTCATCAATTTTCATGTTACTAATTAGTTGATTAAATTATTATTAATATTTTCCCAAAGATATTTATTAATATCGAGAGAGAGAGAGAGAGAGAGAGAGAGAGAGAGAGAGAGAGAGAGAGAGAGAGAGAGAGAGAGAGAGAGAGAGAGAGAGAGAGAGGGCCCGTGTGTTAACCAAAATTGATATTGATTTTTTTAATAGATAAAATAGAATTTCATCTTATGGAATTGGAATCTACTCTATATTGATTTATTTGTATTATCAAATCAAAACACCAATTAATTTTTGATATAGGCGGGGTTTGAATCTCAGATTTTTTATTCAACAACAAGAGATTTTAATAGTTGAGCTAACTGAAACTTATTAGTATATTGATGTAGGACTCAATTTGGATTGACTCTGAGTAATGGGTTTTCAGCCCAACAAGCCCAAACAATAAATTTATAGAGAGTGAGTTAAAGGTTTAGGCGCTGGCCGTCGATCACCATGCATGAACTTTCCTTATAAAAAATACTAAGAGTTTCTTTACAAATGGGGGGATGCTCCTCGGCCCGTGGCCGAGGAGACCCTTTTTTTTTTTTTTTTTTTTTTTTTTTTTTTTTTTTTTTTTTTTTTTAACCTACTGTAAAACGAACACTTAGAACTTAGAACACTTGCCTGGTGCGCCGGCCAGCACCCTAATCCTTTCCCACAGACGGCGCCAATTGTAGGGACTCAATTTGGATTGACCCTGAGTAATGGGTTTTCAGCCCAACAAGCCCAAACAATAAATTTATAGAGAGTGGGTTAAAGTTTTAGGCGCTGGCCGTCGATCACCATGCATGAACTTTCCTTATAAAAAATACTAAGAGTTTCTTTACAAATGGGGGAAAAAAGAAAGAAGAAAAGGGTCTCCTCGGCCACGGGCGAGGAGCATCCCCCCATTTGTAAAGAAACTCTTAGTATTTTTATAAGGAAAGTTCATGCATGGTGATCGACGGCCAGCGCCTAAACCTTAACCACTCTCTATAAATTTATTGTTTGGGCTTGTTGGGCTGAAAACCCATTACTCAGGGTCAATCCAAATTGAGTCCCTACAATTGATTTTTCATAGAATATGTTGATTTTTCATAGAACTAAAAAAAGGTGACTTGTTCAAATTTAGATACTTTTGATATGAACTAATATTTTAAATTACATTTCATTCTAGCTGTTCTAGTTGGAATATTATAAATTGATACACAAAACTTCTATTTCATCTCGGTCCAAATTCTGGCCTATATCGGCCATTATAACGAAATTCTGCATTTTGGGCAAAATATGCATTTATGAATTGTAATTGCTTTTGTGGCTTTTTCTACTTATTAAAAAAAAAAAAAAAAACCGCTTTACTAGTTTTTATAATCTTTTTTGGTAAGTTTAATCATGCATGAGATTTAAATAAAAAAATAAAAACAATATTATTATTGTGCATGTGATTTCATTAACTTTTAATATGTTTAATTATGTATAAGAGTTTATGTACTTTAATTTTTTTTAAATGTTATATCTTTTATGAAGTTGGCTAATTTGAATGAGAATAATTATGAAATATGAATTTTTTATATATAACTATATAAAACGGTATTCCACAGTACTAGGTTTTCTCTCCAAAAAAAAAAGAAAAAGGAAGAAGAAGAAAGAAGTCTTGTTCCACAAAGGATCTTCATTTTCTGAGACAAATATATTGTTGTTATGTCCTTATTGGAATTCCTAAATTCTCCATAGTTCAATTTTTCTCTATTTGTAGTCAAAGAAACAATTATCAGATTGTATTGGAGTTGGCACATGATAAAAAAGCAAAAGATGGGAATGAAATTGGGTGGGGCTGTAACTTGTAAAACTCATTTCCCAGACCGATTCTGCCTTCTCTTGTCGAAATTCTCAAAATGGCCTTTTAGCTAGTTTGGCCCATGGTACATACTAATGCCTTAGGTCCATGAAGCAAGATGATTGCAGCCTCATTTTCATAAAGCTGGGCTCTAAGTCTGGGCCGAATCACCTCTTGTTCATTTAGTATCAGGCTCCTCATATGGCACATACTGTACACACCTTGACACCTACAAATCCTTTTCTCTTCTATTAAGATCACCCAGTTTCTTTCTCTCTCTTCTTCTCAAAAAAAAAAAAAGCTTCTCTCTCTGTCTCTTAAATTGGTCCAAGAGTGCCCATATTCCATTATTTATCAAATCTCATTAGTCCTTTTATTTTTTTTCTAAGCCTTTTTTTTTTTTTTTTTCTCATTCAATAGCTGCAGATGATCAATATTCAAGAGGCTCTCCAAATTAAAGAAAAATGGCAGAATTTTTAGTATCTCCTCTCTAGTCATAGAAAAATAGCCCAAGACAAGATTGCCCATTTTCCCATAATCCAGAAACAATTTGGTAAGTCCATCTCCTCTTCTCTTTTTCTCTTTTTCCTTTCCCAGCATACACTCACTCACTTTCCTAGTTTACTTCACAAAATTTAGGTTATTCGATGGTTGTTATCCAATTGATGCCTAGGTGGGGCTGAAATGTATTTATTTGCAAACAAGTTCAGGTACATAAATCTCTCTTTTTGCCCAAGGCATTATTTTCTTTTCCAACATAACACATGAGAGACTTGTACTCCCCTGAATTCCTTTAGCTTATGTTAAATCCCCTTGACAATATTGCGAATAGCTACTGGTGGGTCACATGATCCATTCAAAGCCTCAGCAACAATCTGTGAGTCGCATTCAAAGATCACCTCTCGGATGCCTACATCCCATGCAAAAGACACACCCTCGTCTAAGGCTTTGGCTTCAATCTCTAAAGAACCCAGCAGTTAAGGTGTAGATTTACTCAAAGCTGCCTCCACTATTCCGAATGACTATCCCGACGCCAGAAGATTGAGAAGCCGTGAAGGTTGCCCTATTGAAATTAAGCTTAAACCATGGAGGTCACGGTGGTGTCCACTGGGTTTCATCTCTGTCCACAACCGGTTTCAGCTTGAAATTTGTTGTCTGGAACTCATCCAAGAGGAAACAAGCTTTCTGCACTATGGACGAGCCTTGCTGCCTTGCCTCACCCAGCCGAAACTCGTTTCTATTGAACCATAAACACCAAGTGATGAAATATAAATGATATAGTGTAATATATATACTATAAGTTAGGCAGTCCATATTTGTTATTTAAAAGTGTTTTAAGAAAAAGAAATAACACCGTCACCTCATGCTCAAAGCAAGAGTTAGATGTGTGCAATTTTTTTTTTAATTAAATTTTATCAGTAACAGTTAGATGTGTGCATTTGATAATTTTGATCATGATTTAGCCCTTAATTGAACATATAATCTATGCTTTTGTATAAAAGCTATATTAATTATCTATGCTTAACTTTACTATACTCTCATTCTCTGAAGATTAATGTAGTAGCTTTGGAACCGCCTCTTGTTTGATCTCTTCACGGTCCTAAACCTTTCATTTCAAATTTTTAATGACATTATGTAAGTTAATATATAGCAAGTAGACTATTAAGACCACTCACAAACAAAGCAAGAAAAAAAATAATCATTTGATTTTAAATTAAATAAGTTCGCATAGTCATGTTTAGCAATAAAAATGTAATGCCAAAGTTTGTAAACTAAAAAATAAAAGAACATTTCTTGTGAAAATATAAATAACAATTACAAACCACACAAACCAATGAGTTTATCTCATAAAAATAAATTTGGTCTATTGAGTTCCATTTTAGAATGAATACCAATAATATCTTAATAAGCATAGAGAAGAGTGAAGTGTTTTCCCTTGGTACTCAAGGTTACTCCAGGATAGTGTAGATTTATAGCACGATATAGAACTAAAACAGATTAAAGGAAAACATAAATTAATACATTTTGAAAATTCATTTTAGGCCTAATGGAATTGACCTTTCATCAATATCACGTTGGAGGTCAATCAACTAATCAACAAGAAGGCATGAATTTTGCTAATGAGATACTGAATCAGAGTCCAATTTAGCTACCCCTACTGGTTTCTGATAAAGTAGACCTGTTCAAACATATCTAATAAGGTTGGAGGCATCTAAAAGAACTAATCACTATGCATTACTCTTTGTCTCTACATATATATTATGTCCAATGAAAAAAAAAAACAGAGAGGTCACTTTCAATTTATCTAATCAAATTTACTTTTGGTGGACTTATTTTGCAACTACAAAATAAAAATGAACTCCTCAGCTTAATGAGAGTGTCTCAATCTCCTTTGGGAATGACCAGATTTACAAAGTGAAACAAATCACTATATAAACGATTCAATGTTACATGAGAACAAGTCTATGTTGAACTTTAAAAAATGAAATTTACTTTTTCTCCTCAGGTTTACATATATTTGTATGGCCAAAACAACCAAATCTGTCTTCTGTTTATAGAACTCTACCAATCATTTTACAATCCAACAAAAAACTGTTATGAACCTTTTTTTTTTTTTGGGTAATCTACCAAAAACATTCCACAATTTCAAGGTAAAAAATTGTCCCAAATAAGTAAATATAATTCCAATATGTCTAATACAACAAACAACAGTTATCGGATGTATACGCATATAAAATGAGGAATTCGATAATTGACACAGCATTGGTTAGATTATACAAAATATACCAGAAACAGTGTCTAGAATCCATGGTAACTACAACATCATATTATGAATCCATGTATAAGGCTGGCAATGCAATATACATAAACATAATTCATGTCCAAGAAAACCAAATAGGAACAGAAACATACAGATCTACACCAAAAATGGGAACTTTGTACAGGAATTTAGCATCGAAAAGAAAGTCTTAACATGAAATTTATATGACAGCAGTAAAAGCTCACAAACAAACACAGAGATAGATTGTGCACCCTGTCAAAAATTAAGTATCAAGGAACACAAAGTTACACCTAGAGTAAAGTCTTAGAAATGCGTCCAATGGTGACAACAATAGATTCTCTTATATATTGAAAAATAGTAGTGTAACACTTATAGTTGACTAACTTATCCAAAAAAAAAAAAGTAACTACATTTCACTCCCAAAAAAAAAAAAAAGGCATGTAGCAATTGGGCCTTGGCTCAAGTGGTAGAGGGATGAGAGATATCAGGAAGCATTTAGATAGAAATCTTGCTTAACAAACCTATGATGAGATGAGATGAGATGAACACTATTTTCCTTGCAGCATCAGACTGAATTCCAATCAATAACCTAGAGTTGAAGCAAATGCAAATTACAACATGCTTGAGATGTGAGCAACAAACTGTGTAATCTCTAAGATGGTTTGCTACCATATCTGGCACACATGCACGCACACACATATTGATACAGACATATCTGTTTATGAAGTATGTTCACATGTGAAGTTATTTAAACTTATCCATATCAGGTTGAAAGAAGCAATAAAAGACATGTCAGGAGACACATGACACTATTAGCTTACTGTATCAAAAGAAACTACAAATAGCACGTACTCCAAGGTCCAACAACACATGAAATGCCCCCATAAATTGGAAACTTTCTGTAGATCCAGCATCAAAGTAAAGAGTGGCATCTTCAATCTGCTCTGATATCTAAAGACAAAGGTGAATAAAGAATTTTAGAATAGATCAACTAAATGTTGGACAGAGATAATCACATGTCAAGTCAATGCCATCACTAAATTTGAAGCAACTGCATTATCTAACTCTACTCAACGCTTCTCAAAAGCAAATAAAGAGCAGAAACTTCAAGTAGAAAGGCATTCAAATAAAGGCATGTTAAGAAAAAGAAAACTACTTTTCAGCTAGACAAAAGCTATGTCAATGATCAACTGACTCTCATTACACTTGTGCTTATGCCATTAGTAATGTGCCCAGTAAGATATCAAAGTTAGGCACATATATAGAGAGGGATGAAGGCATCATCACTCTAACCCCAACTTGGGCTAAAATCGCAGGAGGGTATGCTCTGCTCTCTCTTGACCCCTACTCTAAACAAAAGACAAAAGTTTATATGGCATCATCATATTTCAAAACCTCCACCAAATTTCTTTTGGCCTTCCCATCAAATTTGTAGTGTCTTCAACTTAAACCATAGAAAGTCATATAGATGCCTTATCACTGGTCCCTGTCACAAAAGAATAAGGCCTGTAGACTAGATGTCTCCTCTTCTTTCCAAAAAAAGAATACAACATATGGTCGCTAAACGCAGCAACATCACAAACCTCTTACATATGTGGGTTAGATTTAAATAAGAGTACGTAAATTTCAAGTCTAATCATGCAACTCAATGGTGGAAGAGTGTTCTTTATAAAATTATAGATTAACATAATTTTTCAACAATATTTTATATAGACAATTCAAAGAAAATCTTTTGAGAAGCTGAGACCAAGAACTTAATTTATATAGAATATGTACTGGGTTCATGGATTGCAAATGGATTTTGCATATTGGTTATCTCTAAGACATGGAATATGTATTGTCGAGTGTAGATGCTTGTTAGACATTGAGCATGCTCTGTCAGTGTACCATGTATACTATAATTGATCTGTAATGTAAATCAAGCTTAAGTAAATGCTAATGAGTATCTATATACTCAACAAAAGGGGGAAAAGCCTTAGCTTTTCTACAATAAAAGTACATCAAACAATAACAAAAACAAAAAACCACGTGCTAAGTTTGGCCATTACCAAATCATTAATATACTGTAGGAAGAAGTACACATGTCCACTTATTAAACCTGGACATTGTAAAAAATCAAAATCTAGAAAGAGAACAAAACACTCTCAGTCAGGTATTTTATCAAACAATTTTTCGTCCATGTGAAAGTGGGTGATTGGCAGAGAGAGACACTACACAAACAAATTAAAGCTTCAGAGGATGCAAACTAATCAAACCTGAATTAGCAGGAGAAATAAATTGTATTTTTGTATTTTGTGGATTCATTTGTAACTGGGTTTAGTTATAAGGGTTCAAGAGCTAAAACGGAAGTTGCTGAAGAAAAGAAGTTTTGGGAATTTTTTTTCTAAATAACAATAAATATTAAAAAATTTAGTTAGTTGTCATGGTGCAAAAGAATTTTGAAAACTAACATCTCGAGTGTCTAAAACTCGAGTTCAAAGATAAAAATCAAGTTTTTGAGGTTTGATTTGTAAAAAAAATCCAAGTGAAAATTGAGTTTTAAAAACTCGAGTTCAGAAAACGCCCCTATAGGGCTTAAAAACATCACTATAGGGCTTAAAAACGCCACTATAGGGGCAATAAAACTATAATTTTTTTTGCATGGAACTCGAGTTTCTAAAACTTCAGATTTATGTAAATGGATCTCAATTTTCTAAAACTCGAGATGCCTAATTTCCTTTATAGTTTCACGCGTTGTCTAACTAACCAAATACTCCTCTTACCCATGATTATTCTGTCCATTCCCCCGAAGTTTTGGTTGAGCGAGTTGGAGTTGCACGTGTCAGGCATTTGAAATTGAGAAATGCTATGTCTACAACATTTTTACAACAAATCCTAAGTGGCAGGTTGTTACTGGTTATTATTGTTGGGGCAAAAAAGTAATCTTACTATTAGTTTCAAATTTGAACCAATAATAACTAACCACCTATGATTTATTGTAAAAATGTTGTAAAATTGTTGTAGACGTAGCATCACAACTTCGGCGGACTTTCCATCACTACAATTGATTGTTGATTGGACTTTTGGGAATGAGTGGAGCACACCCATATTTAGCCAAGAGGCTTGAAGGTGGAATCAGTGCTTGGTTGCGAATACAAGATTGCTCCACATTTTAGTGGATTGTTTCTTGCACCGGTACCATAGTCTTTAAATTTATGTGGGTCGCCAATTGTTTATGTTTTACATGTTTATCCATGCTAATTTTGATATCCATGTACTATATAATTGGTTAATCACTTAAATTTGGTGTTAATTGTTGAATTAGCTTAAAAGTGATTTAAGCCCTAATTTTCAAATTTGGGGTCTAAGAGGTTGGATTTGGTAAAATTTTCTCATAATATTACCAAAAAAGAAATTATAAGAAAATTTAGTTAAGTAAAGATTGATGATGTGGCTAATGAGGTAGCACAACAAGAGTCTTGCAAAATTGAATGCAAGGCTTCTATTATTATAAGACAAAGATTTCCTGCACAAGGCTGCAGCAGTTGCTGCATACAAGGACAGATGACCCTATGTATAGCATAGATAAATGATGACTCTATATAAAACGTCATTGGCACATGATAAAAAGCAAAGATAGGAATGAAATTGGGTTGGGTTGTGACTTGTACAACTCATTGTCCAATCCAATTCTTTCATCTCCTGTCGAAACTCTTTGTCTGGCCTTTTAGCTAGTTTGGTCCATGCTACTGGCTACATGCTTCTTGCCTTATAGTTCCATGAGGTGAGGCGATTGGAGCCTCATTTGCATAAAGCTGGGCTCAATTGGTCCAAGTCTTGGCCGAATAACCCCTTATTCATTTAGACTCAGGCTCCTCATATGGAATACACCGCACACACTATACCGCTAGTAATAAACCAACACAATTATTATTATTATTTTTTAAACCAACTTAATTTTATTTCACTCTATTGCTCAATCAAGCCAAGAGTCCTCTAACTCAGCTAACATTTTTTTAAAAATTTTTTTTAATAGAGACATTTAGAGTTTAAACCCTCACAATTTTCTTTCTTTATATTTATCACTTTGTAAATTGAATAATATAATTCTATTTTAATGGTAAAAAGTAAAATACTTATTCTCTCTTAATTTTTCCTCGGTGACAATCACTTTGAGTGGATAACTTATTAATTATTTATCTTGGCTTTCTCAGTTTTTTTTTTTTTTCACATCCATCTAAATATTTTAATTTTGGCTACATTTCCAATGTGAACTTGTTAATTTTAAAAACCTAACATTTTGTAGGATATGTGCATAATTGATATAGAATTAGTCTTATGGATTTCTCTTTTAACTTAACTATTCGCTATACAAAAGAGCGTGCTATGTAAAGTATAACTTACTTCACATTCCTTTAAAAGTAAAAGTTTTGAGTGAAGTTTGTAATGTATCATTGTATTAGAAACATTTTCGTTCTTCTTTGTATGGGCTTGTTTCTAAAAATTAAATAAAATAAAATAAAAAACTTGACTAGCTAGTTGCAACCTTACACAATGGGTGAGAATATAGAACTTTGATCCAAACCCAATCTTGATCTGAATCTAAGTAGGTCAAACTTGAAATCGAGCCTAATTCCAACCTATTTCTAAATCTTAATTTCTCGTGTTCACATTCACTGAGAATGTGAACATGAGTAATTACGCTTGAAGAATTTTCACCTCAATTATTTACTAATTTTGACCACTTTTTCTCTTTTTTAGGTCAATCAACACGTTATAGTCGTTACACTTCCCTTTTGGGTACTTCCCATGCAATTGTCTTCCACGGATCGTTTTCATTGTCTCTTAATAGTACAATGTACACGCACCACTTTCTGCTCTATTTCTTGTCAACTTCAAAGAAATTGCTGGTTCGTTAATTGACTCATAGTCCCGGATGCCTCTACTTGGAATATTTGACCATTATCCATTCTTACATTATTTATTCATCAATCAATTTATGGATCTTAATGTTCAAGATAAAAAATAAAAAAAAAATACAAACCCTGAAAGGGTTGATCTAAACTCGTGTCAACCTGTTACATGTCTAGAAGCAATATTGATGACAAATGACAGAAAACAAGGGATTGTTGGGTCCTGGAAAAAAGCAACCAAGATTCCACAAATAGACTGAGGTAATGAAAGAGATTATATTACAAAAAAGAATGATAGAGATTTTAATTTTCATGGAAAAAAAAAATGTCATTAATGATGGACTTGAGATGCCAGCAGTGAAGATAAGATGACTACAAATTTATCTCAAGTTCAATAGCCGAACTCTCCATCACCAAGACTCAACAAAAGGTTATTACTGAGAAGCAAAAAACAATGAAGGTCAAGACTAACATAAGATAATTGGCAGAAATTGATTTTTTTTTTCATCATTATGTTTGGTTAGAATGTATTCTCAAATTTCATTTTGAGATGAATGTTGTATATTTGATCTACCCTCTTGATATTTTTTTTTCAACCTTCATTTTGAACTTTAATTTTTTATTATTATTCAATTTCAAGTGATTGTACCCTTAAGAGGAGTGAAAGAGGAAAAAATACTTTCCACTCCATGTTTGGGATAGTTTTCAATTCTTACTCTTATCTTTGACACCAATTAATTTCCCTCTTTATGTTTGAAAAATGAGTAAATACTCAAAATTAACTTTTTCAATTAAATACTTTTTCCTAGTTCACAAGATAGTTGATAGATAGGATAGTATTTCAAACTTATGGCGTCTACTCTATGATGATTGCTCTTATCATCAGGTTAAGGCACCATTTAATTTTTGGTATAGGTGGAGTTTGAACTCTAATTTCTTATTTAATAATAAGAGAATTTACCAGTTGAGTTTGGAGGTTTAAACTCTCCCATAGTAAATTACAAGGTCTTGGTTTTCTTCAAAGTAACCAATACAAAAATAGGAACACAACATACCACTTGGACCAAGGAGTCCGGTGGTGTTGTTTTATGGAATTGGAATATGATAATTGGCGAAAAATAGTCTATATAGATTTTCCCTTTTTAAGTTAATAGGGATGGTAAGGTGATCACATAAAATAATGCATTTGTCCAATTCATTCGCCCTATTTATTTTCTATGAATTGCATCTTTTTCAATTATCCCGTTTTAACTCCTAGGATGTTACAGGGAAAATAAAAGAGAAAGCAAAAAGGGAAAAGAATGACAAAGAAAAAAGAGAGAAAGAATGATAAAGGTAAAGAAAAGAGGGAAAAGTAAAAGAGAGAAAAGCAAGCATAAAAGAGAGAGAAAGAATGATAAAGGTAAAGAAAAGAGGGAAAAGAAAAGGAGAGAAAAGCAATCATAATTTTTCCTTCAAAAAGAGAGATGCCTTAAGGTCCTTGCTTTTTCTTATGTAACTTATTTCACTAAAAGATTCCAAATTATGTTCCCCATCCATAATTAGTATGGCCAAGAGCCTAATTATTATTATTATTATTATTTTTAAATTTACGAGGTACCTACTAATTCCTTTTTCAATTTGAACATAAGACCAACATCTAAATACCCTTAGTTTAAGAGGCATTCATGTTTATTATTATTAATTAAAAATATATATGGTTAGTTTAATATTTTATCTCAAAGAATATTTTTTTTCCTCAATATTTTTTTTTTCTTGAAGTTTTCCTTTCTTTTTAAAGCAACCCTCTCAATATTATGTCCATTCCGTTTTTTCTACGTTTTGCCATAAGAGAAGGGCGCAATTTGAATTTGCAAAACATTTGATTTGTGAGAGATATCTCTCGTAGCAACTATATGGATGACAGCTCGCATAATGCATTGATTCACATTATGTGAGAGTAAGGCTGCGTTTGTTTTGGGTGAAAACCACTTCCGAAAATGCTTTTTTGTAAATGTGGGTGTTTGGTTGCGCATGAAAAATAAATTTTTCGGAAATTCTTTTCAGTTGACCGTGAGTCAAGGGTGAAATTCTTTTCCGTTTTTATTTTCCCTTCAAATACCATTTTCCGAAAAACACAAAAAGAGAGCACGAAAAGAGAGAGAGAGAGAGAGAGAGAGAGAGAGAGAGAGAGAGAGAGAGAGAGAGAGAGAGAGAGAGAGAGAGAGAGAGAGAGCACGAGCCGCGAGCTCAAACCCCCGCTCCAAGCCCAAAGCAATCGCATGAGCAACCGCCGGCGACCTTCGACCCACGAACCCAGAGCCTTTAACCTTCGACCCAGACCCATCGCCTTCGACCCAAACCTAGACCCAGACCCATCGCCACGAACCCACGATCTCGTCGCCCTCTCTTCCTCGCTCTCTCTTCCTCACTCTCTCTTCCTCGATCTCGTCGATTACCTTCGCTCGATCTCGCCGCTTGATCACTCTCTCTTCCTCGCTCTCTCTTCCTCGATCTCTCAGTTTTGTTTTTTTAAGTTTGATTGTTGTTGTTGTTGTGGTGGTGTGGTGGTGATGTTTTGGTGATTGTGGCTTTTGATTGCCAGAATTTGTTGTTGAATTGGCTGTGATTTTGAAATTTTTTTGTAATAAAATTTGTTTGGATGCTGAAAAAACAGCTAAGAAAATGTGAAAAAATTGTAGGAAAATAGCATTTTTAGAATAGAACCAAACACATGAAAATATTTTCTACAACAATTTTCATAATACAACCAAACACTTGAAAATATTTTCCTTTTTAGGAAAGTAATATTTTCAGAAAATATCTATTTTCCGAAAAATATTTTACAGGAACCAAACACATCCTAAAAGTAAAAGGCTGCGTTACTATTACTTTATAGTATACAACTATTGTTGAGAGGAGACTCTTTTGAGTGTGTACCGTATTGTAACTTGTAAGTATTTCAAAAATTTCTTTCCCTCTAATCCCTGTGTGTGTGGGGTTTATTACTTTATTATAAAATTAAAAAAATAATAAAATAAAAGAGTACTCTTGATTTATTGGCTTAGAAAAAGCACACAATCCATTATTCCTTTTGTTTTTTTTTTTTTGGTGGTAATAAATCTTCACTATTCCGTTTTATTTCTTAGGTCTTGTTAATAGATGCTCTTAGGTCAATTGTTAATAAACTATAATAAGAAAGTTTTGACATCACTTTCATGAAAAATGTAAAAAGCTGTCAATTACATTTATTGTTTTATTATTCTCTTAATAAATTGTTGGGTAAACTGATCTTTATTTTTTATACCATATTTCAATTTAGTCCTTAACCTTTCACGTCTATTATCAAAAAAAATCCATAAGTCACAAGTTCTTCACTTTTTGGTCCTCTATAGAGAAAGGTGAGACACTACAAGGAGATGATTAAAATTTTTTGGTAATCTAAGTTTGGTCTTTGTCACGGTTTGTCTATGGCAGAAATTATGGAGCTTTACTTTACCAGCTTTAACATTTACCTGGGCCAAGATCAATACTCTTCTAAAGTGCCTTCTAATTAGCCATAAATTCATAAAATCCCAAAATGAATCATTTATCTTCTCCTCGGTTGGGTCTCTCAAAAACAAAAAACAAAAAAGTTATCTCCATGGTTGGAAGACATAAATTGCCAATTTTTTTTTGCCAACCCTTTATTAACAAAAATTTTATATTTTTCTTTTCCCTTTCGTTCACCTTTAAGGTTCCCTTTTAATTGTGCAGATTTTTGGGTAGAAGGAGATAGAGAGCCACAATTTCGTTCACCATATCTAGTTCTCCAATTTGACTCTTTTCTGAAAACTCTTAAGGTAATCTCAGATTCTTTTAGCCCTCACTTATTGAGTTTTTTGGTGTGGTTCTATAACTTCTATCAAACAAAATAAGCTAAGATTTGATTTGGGTTTTTTTATTATAAAAGATTTGACAGGAGGCAAAATGATGTGGCAATTTTTTTTTTTAATATTATTTAGGCCATTTGACACATCAAACTTTTTCATCCAAGAAATAATGGCAGGGATTAAATTGACACGACAACAAAAAGTTAAGAACCAAATTGATACAATTGAAATGTTAGGAACTAAATTGAAATATGATGTAAAAAATAGGGACCAAATACATAGTTTACTCTAAAATATTTTTAAAAATAGTTCTTAAACCAATGTCCATTGAGCATTGGTTAACATTTCTCTTTTATTTTTTTTATTTTTTATTTTTTTGAAAGGAACATTTCTCTTTGTTTCTTTTAGCTTCTCTTTAATTGATTTGATAAGCATCATTAACTTCATTGGCTTAGAAAAAGCACATAATTAATCCGCCATATCCACTCTATGATGGTAGTCTCTCAAAAGTAAAAAAGCAGAGCAAACAAATAATGTGGAAACCAATAGGCATCCTATGTATCGTACGTAAAAAGACACGACATGTGTGCAAGTGCAAGTTGATGTTTGGGTTATTTCAACATATATCTTTGTTATATTAGTCCTTAACATCACATTCTTCTATTGTTTCCAAATACTGTCAGCTACTTCTGACTTACCAGAATTCAGAACACCAAACCAAAGATGGCTGAGACTATCCTCAGTGTTTTTGCTGACGAAATACTAGGCAAGCTGATTTTAGTTGCTACAGAGCAGATCAGCCTTGCTAGGGGTTTCAAGGAGGACCTGACACGGCTTCTTGACTCATTGGAGATGATTCAAGATGTGTTGGCTGATGCAGAGAGAAGGCAAGAGAGTGACCGGTCTGTGAGGCGCTGGCTACAGAGGCTTAAAGATGTTGCTTATGATGCTGATGACGTGCTGGACGAGTTTGCTTACGAGATTCTCCGGCGAAAGGTAGAGATCCGAAACCAAATGAAGAGAAAGGTACGCTTTTTCTTTTCATTTTCAAATCCCATTGCATTCCGTATCAAGATGGCAAACAAAGTTAAGACTATTGGTGATTCACTAAAAAGGATTAATGATACAGCAAATGGTTTTGGACTTATTAGAGCCGGATCAGTAAATGATAATCCTGAGATTATCTCAAGTCACCAAGTGACAGACTCCTTTCTTGATCATTCAGGAGTTGTAGGAAGGGGAAATCTTGTTTCAAGTATAGTGGACTTGTTGATTAAGGCAACCAATCAACAACCCTCGGTCATTCCTATAGTTGGAATGGCAGGTTTAGGAAAAACAACTTTAGCAAAACTAGTTTACAATTACGAACTAGTAAAGAGACATTTTGGTGAAACAATATGGATATGTGTCTCGAATAATTTCGATGATAAAAGAATTTTGAGAGAGATTCTTGAATCCCTTACTCATAATTCAAGTACATTAAAAAATAAGAATGAAATACTTGAATGCCTTAAAAAACAGTTGAAAGGTAAAAGATATCTTCTCATACTTGATGATGTATGGAATGAAGATCCTGTGATATGGGATACTTTAATGAGTTGTTTGCTTGCAATTAGTTCAAATTGGGGAAATTGCATTATTGTAACAACCCGTAGTGACAACGTGGCAAGAATCATAGAGACACTTCCTCGACATCACTTGAATAAACTACAAGAAGAAGAATGTTGGTCCATAATCAAGAAAAGACTATCTGCAATTCCATTAAATCCAGATTTGGAGGCCATTGGAAGGAAAATTGCTAAAAAATGCGGAGGGATTCCATTAGTAGCAACAGTTTTAGGAGGGACAATGTCGCCTAAAAAGGAGAAAAGTAAATGGTTGGCAATTGAAAATAATGAAGTTTGGAATTCACTACATGATAGCAATGAAATGTTACCAATATTAAAATTCAGCTTTGATCATCTTCCATCACCGTCTCTTAAACAATGTTTTTCATATTGTTCCTGTTTTCCTAAAGATTATGACATTAAAAAAGAAGAATTAATTCAACTTTGGATGGCTGAAGGGTCCCTTCAACCATCTCAAGGAAGTCATTTAGTGATGGAGGATATTGGTAACATGTATTTTGATATCTTGTTGTCGAATTCCTTTTTCCAAGATGTGAAACAGGATGAGCTTGGTAATATTATCAGTTGTAAGATGCATGATTTGGTACATGATCTTGCGCTCTCAATTTCAAAATCTGAGACCTTAATTTTGAAGGAGGATTTGGGGAATGATATCAACCATGTACGACATTTATTCATCCAATTCAATGGAAAAATTGTACCAAGAATTCCATTTTCAAAAGGAGGAGTCAAAAAATTGCGCACATTTATTTCAGAAGATGTTGCACTTGGCATTAAGTTATTAGATTTTAAATGCTTACGTGTTCTGAAATTATATGGGTATACTACAAAAGAATTGCCAAGTTCAATTGGTCAATTAATACATTTGAGGCTTCTCCACCTCTCAAGTACCTCCATCGAAGCATGGCCAAAGTCCATCACCAAGCTTTACAATTTGCAAACTTTAATAATTGAATTTTGCGATTATCTTAAAGAGCTTCCAAAAGACCTGAAGAAATTGATTAACTTGAGACATATTTATATCAAGAGAACACCTAAAGATATAGGGAAATTGACGTGTCTACAAACATTGCCATTTTTCATTGTGGGTCAAGACGCAGGTCATAGGATTGAAGAATTGAGATGCTTAAATCAACTTAGAGGAGAATTACACATCTATTGTGTAGAGCATGTGAGAGATAAAGAGCATGCCCAATCTAGTGGAATGGAAGGACGCAACGGAGGCAACAATGACAACAGGAATGGTGTTTCCTCGCCTCGAGGAGTTGATCATTCGAGAGTGTAGCCAACTCACAAGTGTTCCATGTCATTTTCCATCCCTTGAGAAATTAGATATACGCAGAATCTGCAACACGGCATTCGAACAGATTCGTAGCAAGCTTGGCAGAATCAGTTCCCTATGTATTTCTAATATTTCAAAACTTGCTTCTATACCGGAGAAGATTTTGCAGAGTTCAACGCATACGGAGATATGGAATTGTGATGATTTGGAGTCCATTTCGTCACATGAGGGTTCACAGGTCATATACTACAATCTCAATTCGCTCCATATATATGGATGTGAGAAATTGAGTTATTTCCCGGAACTCAATATCCGTGAGGAGTTGAAAGTAGAGCGTTGTCCTAATCTAAAGTCCTTTGACTCCTTTCCAAGTTCATCAAAACGACGAATTTGGCACCTTCGACGCTTAGAGATATCAGAGTGTGGTGTTGAAGTTCTACCCAGTGGGATACAATCTTGTCCGTTTCTTCGAGAATTGATTATAAAGCGATGCCCCAATTTGATATGTATTCCGGATCTACAATACTTGTATGGTCTTACCCAACTCAAAATCAGCGATTGTCCTAATTTGGTATCAACTCCAGAATTGTCTGAACCTACCAAAATAAAAATTAGAAATTGTGGAAAGTTGACTTGTCTGCCAAAGGGGTGCTTTTTCCAGTTGAAGTATTTGGAGATTGGTCCGTTTTGTGAGGAGCTGGATGCTTTCCCCAGTCTCATCGATTCCACTCGCTTCCAACACTCGTACGAGTTCCTCCAAATTCTACAGTTGTATGGGTGGACTAAACTCAACTCTCTCCCAGACGAAATTCAATGCTTCACCGCCCTTACAAGACTGGACATATCTGAATTTGATGGAATGGAAGCTTTGCCTGAGTGGTTGGGCAACTTTTCTTCTCTTCAATATCTGTATCATAGCAACTGCAACAACCTGATGTATCTGCCCACAGCGCAAGCCATGCGACGCATCACCAAATTAGAGATTTATTATTGCTCCAAATTAAAGGAAAGATGTGCAAAGGGGAGTGGTGCAGACTGCAGAGTGGTCCAAAATTGCCCATATTCCAATTATCTGGATTGACGATTATCTTGAGCAAGCTATTTGAAGATCTACATAAATGATCATCATTGAAGAAGATGAGCGGTAAGTGTACTCACTCATACCTAAAATCCTCTGCTCATCTGTTCTTCGCTACTTCCATTTAAACAATTTTCAAGAGCCTCATGTTGCGACTCACCAAATTAGAGGAGTTCCTTATTTTTTGGCGTCTCCTTTCCTGTCAAAGAAAAGATTGCCCATTTTCCATTAATACAGGAACATTGTGGTAAGTCCATCTCTTTTATAGATTTCTCTTTTTCTCTATTTTTTCACAACCTAATTCCAAAGAATCTGCTATTTATTTCTCTTCAAGTACTCACTTCCTTAGTGTAATTCACAAATTTAACTGAATGATGTGCCTCTAGGGTTATTTGATGGATATTATCCAACTGTGTAGTAATTATTTGTTTCTAATACTTAAATTTAGCAATTAAAAAAGAGTATGTATGCTTTTTATCATGAAAAAAGATATTAAATCACTTGTACATGATTAACATTAGAGTTCTGTTTCAACCAACATTCATGTTTGTTTCCTCTGTTCTCTCTGACAGTTGATTGATAATTGCATAATTCTCTAATGGTCTAGCTTTAGAGTTGAAGTTGACAGTTTTAGCATTATATTTCTCTTGAACAGCTCATTGCTAAGAAGTGAACAAAAAGAAGGAAGAAAAAATAAATAATGGGAGGACTATCAGTAGAAGTTAAAAAGGACATTTCAATTAAGGATATAATAGAGGCTACGATTTTTGACATAACAAAATGTAGAAAAAGAATATATGTGGCTGACCCTAATCTTGTTGATGATCCTTAGCCGACCCCAAACAATTTGGGACTAGGACTTTATTGTTGTTGTTACATCTTGAACCCCTTCATCACGCTTGATAGTTTAACAACAACATAGACAATATGGAATCTTCAAAATCAAGATTCAGAACATTACCCACTGGCAACAAAATTTTTAAAAGAAAAAAAAAATTGTAAAGAAAATGGTGATCTTGCTAGAAACTAACATGTCATTTCCTTAGTGAAAAATAGACGTTTATGAATCAGCCATACTGACTTGGAGAACAAAACAGATGATATTTCTAGCTAGAACTAGTCAAGGAAGAAATTGTAGGAATGATTCTCTTTTTTTTTCTCTTTTTCTTTATTTATGGTTTGTAAAATTTGAAAGGTGGTTTTGTAAGTCTTGGTTTTGTTGCATCTAATTCATGTTCATTCTATGATATTTGTAATTTATATTAATATTGTTCATGTCATTGCATCCTTAGACAGTATTTCAAAAAATTTTATCCGCTGGTGGTACATAGCAAATCTTTTGATATAAGAGCCAATGGTGGCTTCTGATTTGGTGCAGGATTCTTGTCCATTGTCAAGCATATTGATACAACCCAAGTTTGGGGCCTATTCTTCTTGTAGTGATCTAAGCACTTGTTTTCAATCAGCCGAAATTTGACACCTAAACACGTACATAGTTGGAGGCATCATATTTTGAGGATATTTAAGCTATGCCAGAGTGGTGGGTTAGCTTTTTTATCTGCTCAGGAGCAGAATTTTGGGGTACAAGAATGCTATTATCTGGCAGCAAAAGAAGAGGTATAATTCCATCTAAATGACATGCTGTTTGGTGCTAACCAAGTGAAAGGTTTGTCTGAGAGTTCAAGTGAAGTTATTGCCATGTGATGCTCTCACTTTAAAAGAAAAGCTGGATATTTCTTATTGCGCACAGTCCAGATGGGTGTTAACTTGATGACGATGTGATTGGAGTTCATACAATTGGTGAGTTCCTTTAAATCTCATCTTCTTCTTTTCTGATGTCTCCCTTTTAACAAGGCCTATCCTTCATGATTTCTTTATTTCATACACTAGTTGTTGACTTGGAATGTAAAATTTTGCCAGATTGGTTGGGCAGCATTTTCTCTCTTGAACGTATGGTACCTATTGGATGCAAGAACCTTGCTTATATGCCTAAATTGATGACATTCTCTGTCACCTGACCAAATTGCAGTACCTGTCCATCCATAATTGCCCCAAGGAAAGATGTGCTTGAGTTGACGCTAAATGGTTCGAAGACTGAGAGGATAAAAGGGGAAGCTGTTTGAAGTTCACATATATATTGTTAAAATAATATGGGTTGTAAGTTTTCTCGAACTTAATCCCCTGCTCTGATACTCTCCTTTAAATCAAACAAATCTATATTTATCTAAAAGACGTTTTTCTTAAGCTAAATCAGCAGCTATGTTATCATTTTCTTTACATACTTTTAAAAAAAAATATATGTGTATAAATATTAATGTATGCAATAACCTTTACTCATTTTATAAAATAATTAAAATTTATCAATTATGATATGACCGTCACTTTTTTTACTACCATGACTTTACACAACTTGAATCTAAATATAACTATAATAGAAAATATATGTAATACAAACACCTTTGGCAAAGACACCATTTATTTATTTTTAGTTTGTACTCGCACAAAAAAAAAAATCTCATTCCACCATTGTGTTCATATTCGTATACTATGTGTGCGGGTCGCAAATGAGGCCTATGGGCTCAGCCCCACTTGGGCTCACAACTTATTTGTTTGTTGGGCTGAATTTCCTACTATGGGTAGTTCTCCAACTAAGAACTCAATGAGATCACTTTTCTCTTTCTCGGCAACACACTACTTCCTCTTCCTCCCCTCAGATATCCTCTGTTTCACTTTTCTATTGCCACTCTTCTCTCCCCTCTCTTTTTTTTCCAACCCTTGTCTTCTCAAAATTTCTTGTATTTATAGTCCATAGTTTAGTGGAGAGGTCATAATTACTTGCCAATGAGTGCAACCGGCGGTCTAGTATTGTCGATCGTAAGTGGGTGGTCAGGTGGGAGTGGGAATTGGTGAGGGTGGCGTTGGAACTTGGTTCCCACCTCTACGATAGTTCTCAGCAGCGGTGCCTCTCCGAGGCACAGCCGGGTAGGTACAGCGCGAGGCGTCCCGAGAGTCAAATATCTATCACTGCTTGGGAAGCTGTTGCCGAGAAACGACGAAGTGGCAAGGCTTGGGCCTGCAGTATGCGTGGCCCTGGGGTGGGCCGCCGGGTAGAAGGGGATTGGCCTCATGGGCCATATACCCAGGCCAGGGTCCAAAGCCTAATATAGGACACGGTGCCGGGGCCGTACAATAGCCCCCCCCTTGATTCGCTCCCCATGCCCGGGGGTGAATCAAGGATCGCAGGGGGTAGATACCCGTCTGGGGAGTCGAAGGGTCGGTGCTCGGTCGTTGATGGGCGCATTAATGTGTGTCTCAAAAGACGCGATTGGAGTTGACTGACGACCTGTCCGTCATTACTGTCTGACGGTTCGTGAACCGAGGCATTACGCGTGTGGCAGTTAAAGCGACAGTCCGCGTGTTTTCCCGCCAGTGGACTATTTAATGCTTCTCATTTTACTCCCCATGCTTATAAATAGTCCCTCTAGCCACTGGTTCTCACTTTCGCATTCCTCATTTTACAATATTTTACTCTGCCGAGCATCCCTCCTTCGTGGTTCTCCCCCTGGCCCAGAACACACTTCCTCCTTAGAGCCCACAGTAAGTTCCTCTCCCTCTTCTTACTTTTTCTGTTTAGCCAGTTCAGTCAATTCTTTGATAATCATAGCATTTCTTTTCTCAATTTTCTTTAGAAAACACTCGCTTTGAAAAATGAGTTACTCGCACCTCCTTTCTTCCGAACATGCTTTGGCTAGATTTAGGGAAGCATATAATGTCCCTAGTGACGTAGATATTGCCTACTGCAATATGGGCGATATCGACATCCAGAGGCGCCGTGGTGAAAACACGGTGTTCTTTCCCTTGATGGCCATTCTGGTGGGTGGGCTCAGGTTCCTGGTTGACCCTCTAATTCTTAGCACCCTTAGATTCTACGGCCTTTGTCCCGACCAACTCCCTCCCAACTTTTACCGGGTAGTGAGTTGTGTGAGTAGGCTGAACCAGTTGTACGGGTTGCAACTAAATCATTTTGACATTAATCAGATGTATAGTCTGTGCGGCAACATTGAGTCTGACTATTATATAAAGACTAGGGATGTGAGGGTACGGCTTATTTCATGCCTACCAGATTCGAATCGTAACTCGGCAAAAGATTTCGTTCGGGTGAGCGGCAATTGGTTTGCCGAGGAGGTCCCCTGTGCGTTTTCGCCGCGCGACGTTGGTCGGTGACTAGCCTTTATTTACTTTGGTCTTGTTGATTTTGGTACGGCTATGTAATTGTTAACCTTTATTTCCTTTGTGCAGAGAGCAAAAGATTCAGGCCGGACATCAGAGTGGTACATGTTCGGGACCTGAACTTCGTGCTCAGGTTAGAAATTTTTGTACACACGGACGGACAACTCCGCGCATCCCACCTCATCCTCGGTGTCAATCCCGTCTACTCAACTTGGCAGGCGTTCAGCCAAGCTTTGCTAGTTGACAGCCCTCTCCTCTCATATATCGACGTCCGGCACGCGAACTTCTTCCCCCCAGGGCTAACCGTAGGCGAGGCACGTGATCTCGGCCCCCGGTACATTTGTTCAGATGAGCGACAGCCCATCCGTGATGAATCAGCCGAGCGCGTATCTGCCGAGCGTAAGAGACGCGCCCACGAGCAAATCCAACAAGCTCCTGCTCAGCCCGAGAGAACCGTAGAGCCTGAGGCTCCTGTTCGGGAAGTGGAGGGTGCAGCCGCAGAACCAACCGACTCTTCTGAAACAGGATCCGGCCAAGGCTACACCATGGTGGCTAGAAGGAAGATGACGATCGACCGCTTCGTCCCGAGTGCCCGGCCTGCCGTGCAGCAACAACCAACCCCCGGCCAGGATACTTCGCCCCCAGCTGTCCCATCAACCCGAGTTCGAAAAAGGCCACGCACAACCGATCAAACTCAGACGGGCTCGGGCAACGTGCCCCCGCGACCTTCGGCCGGTATCGTCATCCGGGAACCAGTGGCGCAAACCGGGATAGACCTGGCGTCTACTTCCCGTGCTCCGGCGGCATGGCGACCCTCCTTCCAACTCGGCGGCGAGCCTCTTCCATCAACAGCCAGTGCCCGAGTATGGGATAAAGGTTATGGTGGCCGTGTGGCGCAGAGTCTGGCGTGTGGCATCCTCTTGCCCGAGGACTTGCATGCTTTCACGGAATCGACGGACGAGTCTTTGGGGAGGCGTTTGCAGTGGCACACCATAGCGGTAACTGTTTTACTTCTCTTTACGATTCTCGGTTTTCTATTTGCCCACGCATGTGTACTTTCCATTTTTCCTCACAAAGTGAATATTGTGTGGTCAGGCTGCGCAAATGTCGTACGTTGTGGACGGGATGATGAAGGAGCTGGCCGAGGAGGTTGAGCGGGAGAAGGCTCTAAAGGATGTGGCTGAGGCCACGGCGAAGGAGAAGTCAAAAATAGCCGAGGAGGCAGAGAATAAAATTGCTACAGCCATAAAGGCCCAGGCTCTAGCCGAAAGGAAATCCGAGGAGCTGGAATTGCAACTGGGCGGCACCGAGCTCAAATTGGCGGAGGCCCAGAGCTTGAATACCATGCTGGAAGGGCAACTGGCCGACTCAAAGGCGGCGCTGGAGGCTTGTGAAAGCAAGTGGTATAACGAGGGGTTCGCGGATGCCGAGAACTCGGCGGAACCGGTCATTCGCCAGGCCCACAGGCTCGGATATGAGGAGGGTTGGTTCGCTGCTCTACAAGCCTTGGGGATTCCCGAGGATTCGCCGTTGAGGGATCGCAACAAGATCCCTTTCCCGAGCATCCCCCAAACCGAGAATCCTGCACCCCTTGTTATTGATGAAGAAGAGACCTCCAGCATGAGGGAACTGGTGAATGCCATCGACTCTCATGCAGTGCCGACCGACATGGAGGGAACCAGCCACCCCCATGTCGGGGACCAAACCGGGGAGGACATCCTGCCGCCAACTCCTCACGCCGACCAATGCTCTCAAGAGGACGCATCCTCCGCACATGTGGCAGACATCCAAAGTTGAAAACCAGCCCTTTTTTATTTTTCCTTTTCTTAAGAATTCCGGTGAGCGGAATTGCCTATGTCACCGGGTTGTGGTGACGGGATAATTTGTTTGTTGTCTTTCCTTTATTTGCAGTTGCCGGGTTTTGGCAACAAAACGCTAATTTTAAGTTTTATGCTTTATGAATGCCTTATCGTGTTGCTCTTTCGTATTTACTGAGTAATGAACTTTTGTCGGTTGCCTCTTTATTGTGATGTGTCCGATCATGGCTAGGTTTCCACCTGCTCGGTGGTAGTATCGAACCGAGGGTCAGACATCTGTCCTCGAACCCCTAAGGTTTCCACCTGCTCGGTGATAGGGATCGAACCGAGGGTCTGGTTTCAATCATTAGAACCAAAAGGCTAAAGTTTCCACCTGCTCGGTGATAGGGATCGAACCGAGGGCCAGGTTTCTGTCAGAACAAAAAGGCTAAGGTTTCCACCTGCTCGGTGATAGGGATCGAACCGAGGGTCAGGTTTCTGTCCTTAGAACAAAAAGGCTAAGGCTTCAACCTGCTCGGTGACAGGGATCGAACCGAGGGCCAGGTTTCTATCCTTAGAACAAAAAGGCCAAGGTTTCAACCTGCTCGGTGATAGGGATCGAACCGAGGGTCAGGTTTCTGTTCTTAGAACAAAAAGGACAAGGTTTCAACCTGCTCGGCGATAGGGATTGAACCGAGGGTCAGGTTTCTTTCCTTAGAACAAAAAGGTTAAGGTTTTCACCTGCTCGGTGATAGGGATCGAACCGAGGATCAGGGTCATAATAATGCGGGTCGTCTTAAAAGACATTGCTAGTATATCCACAAAACATATACAATAGGTTGTGGTTAACTTTATGCCCGGCGTATCGCCCATCAATGATAGTACTTCTTGAGATTATGGACGTTCCACGGTCGGGGCAACTGTCTCTCGTCTAGGTCTTCCAAGAAGTAAGCCCCGGTGCCGGCCACGACTGTGACTCTGTAGGGTCCCTCCCATGTCTGTGCCAATTTCCCGGCATTAGTGTCCCGCATGTTGGCCACGGCTCTTCTGAGGACCAAGTGCCCGGCGACAAACTCCCTCGTTCTTACACCTCGGTTGTATCTCTGGGCGAGCTTCTGCTGATATTCCGCAAGTCGTATTGTCACCATTTCGCGGTACTCTTCCACCTTGTCCAAATATCCTACCATCATTTCGTCGTTTTGGGCATGATCGAACCCCGCTACTCGCGCACTGCATAGATTCACCTCGGTAGGGATCATGGCTTCCGCTCCGTACGTGAGAGAGAAGGGGGTCTCCCCGGTGGACTGTCTAGGAGTGGTTCGGTATGCCCACAAGACTTTTGGAAGTTCCTCGATCCAGTTCCCCTTTGCGCCCTCCAGCCTTTTCTTCAGCCCACTCACAATCACCTTATTCACGGCCTCAGCCTGACCATTACCCTGTGGATAAGAAGGAGTTGAGTACCTGTTTTTGATACCGAGACCACTGCAAAAGTCTCGGAACGCCCGGCTGTCAAACTGTAGCCCGTTGTCCGATATGATAGTGTTCGGCACCCCGAACCTGGTGATGATATTTTTCCATACGAATTTCTTTACTTCCACATCTCGTATGTTGGCCAAAGCTTCCGCCTCCGCCCACTTGGTAAAATAGTCGACGGCCACCAAAACGAACTTTCGGCCGCCCGTCGCCCGAGGGAACGGGCCGATGATGTCCAGCCCCCATTGTTCAAAAGGCCAGGGACTGCTGATCGGGTTCAGGTGGCCCGCGGGCTGATGGATCAAAGGGGCGTGCTTTTGACACCGCTCACATTTAAGCACATACGCGGCGGCGTCTTTCTGCATCTGCGGCCACCAAAACCCCTGAGTCATTGCTCGGTGTGCCAATGAACGTCCCCCGACATGGCCGCCGCACACCCCAGAGTGGAGCTCCGCCAAAAGCTCGCCCACCTTCTCCGGGCGTAAGCACAAGAGGTACGGCCCTCCGAAGGACCTTTGATACAAAGTCCGGTCTTCCGCCAACCAATACCGAGGAGCCATCCTACGGACCCTGATGCCCTCTTTTTCGTCACTCGGCAGTCGGTCGTCGGCCAGAAAGTCGATTATGGGGTTGATCCAGCACGGGGCAGGGGCTGCGATTGCGGTGGCATTGATCCCTACAGTTCCCGAGTCGCTCATTACCCTGACGCTCGGCTCCGGGATAAGCTCGACTTTGATTTGCCGTGGTATCTCTTCGGTTACTGACGACGCCAGCGTGGCTAGGGAGTCAGCATGTCTGTTCTGTGTTCGAGCTACGTGGAAAACCTTCACAGTGTTGAAGCGGGCCATAACTAGCCTTGCTTGTTCTAGGTATGCTTTCATCCGGGGATCTTGGGCTTCAAAACTGCCCTGCACCTGATTGACCACCAGACGCGAATCTGAATATAGCTCAATCTCCCGAGCCCCCAGGCTCGAAACTGCCCTCAGTCCGGCCAGAAAAGCCTCATATTCTGCCTCGTTGTTGGACGCTCTGAAACCCAATCTAAATGAGTGTTCTAGTCGTATTCCTTCGGGGGTGATCATAACGACTCCTGAACCGGCGCCCGTGGAGCTCGACGCGCCGTCTACGAATACCTTCCACGGTCGAGCCTCTAGTTGGCAAACCATCATTCCCTTCTCTTTGGGCGAAAACTCAGCAATGAAGTCCGCGAGGACCTGGCCCTTCACCGAGCTTCGAGGTCTGTACCATATGTCGAAGGAACCGAGTCGAGTCCCCCATTTGGCTATACGGCCCGTGAAATCCGACCTCTTCAATAACGACTGTAATGGGTACTCGGTCAGGACGTGTACGGTGTGAGCTTGGAAATAGTGCGGCAATTTTCTGGTAGCGTGTATCAGGGCTAATACGAGTTTCTCCATGGGTAAGTATCTCGTCTCGACGTCGACAAGAGTTTTACTGATGTAGTACACGGGTTGCTGGATCCCTTTGTCCCTCAGTAGCACAGCGCTCGCGGCGTGCTCGGATACTGCCAGATACATGAACAAGTCTTCACCCGGCTCTGGTGCCGTAAGCATGGGTGCTTGCGCCAAATAAGCCTTCAGATCCACAAAGGCCTCTTCGCACTCCTTGCTCCACCGAAATCCAGTCCATTTCTTCAGCAGTTGGTAGAACGGTTGGCAGCGATCTGCGAATTTTGAGATGAACCGGTTAAGGGCTGCTAGCATCCCGGTTAGTATTTGCACTTCCTTCGGGTTGCTCGGTGGCTTCAGTCTTCTCACAGCTTCTATCTGGTCGGGGTTGACCTCAATTCCCCGTGTACTGATCAGGTACCCTAGGAACTTCCCGGCCCCGACACCAAATGCGCACTTCTCCGCATTAAGGCGCAACTTGTGTCGTCGGAGAACCTCGAAAACCGCCTGGAGGTCCCCCATGTGCAGGGCTTCTTGTTTGCTTTTAACCACCATGTCGTCGATGTATACCTCGACCGTGCGCCCTATCTTGTCTCGGAACATTCTTGTCATCATTCGTTGGTAGGTGGCCCCGGCGTTCTTCAATCCGAAGGGCATCTTCGTGTAGTGGTAATTTGCCTCCGGGGAGATGAACGCCGTTTTTTCTTGATCCTCGGGCGCTAGGGCGATTTGGTGATACCCTTGGAAAGCGTCCAGAAAATTCATCCTCGGGTGCCCACACGTGGCGTCCACCAGCTGATCAATCTTGGGCACGGGAAAAGGGTCTTTTGGGCAGGCCCTGTTTAGATCGGTGAAATCGACGCAGACCCTCCACTTGCCGTTCTTCTTCTTCACTACCACGGTGTTCGCCAACCAATCCGGGAAGAAGATCTCCCGAATCACTCCTGCCTGCTTCAATCTCTGAACTTCTGCTTTTACTGCCTCGGAGTGCTCCCAGGCTGATCTCCTCGGCCTCTGCTTTTTAGGGGCGAATGAGGGGTCAACTCCAAGTCTATGCACGATGAATTCGGGGTCCACCCCGGGAACCTCGTATGGACTCCATGCAAATACGTCCACATTCTATATTAGGAGTAACAACATCTCTACTTTCTCCTGGTCCTCCATGCTCTCCCCTATTTGGAAGTACTTGTCCATATTCGGCAACACCTTTACCTTGAGCATGCTCTCGGCGCGCGGGACCTCCTTCTCTGGCGGGCTCTGTGATTGCTAAAAGGCGTCCCCGACGATGAACATTTGGGGTCGGCCTGATCCTTCTGGTCTGTCTGCTCCTTCTCCCAATTGACCATGGCGATCAAACATCGCCTGGCCGCCTACTGACTTCCTCGTATCACCGTGACACCACAATTAGTATGAAACTTGACCCTCATATGCAGAGTGGACGGGACAGCCCCCATTGCATGTATCCACGACCTCCCAAGAATCGCCGTATAGGGGGAGTATGAGGCCACTACGAAGAAGCTTACCATTACCTCCTTGCCCCCCATGTTCACGGGCAGAGAGATTTGCCCCTCGGGAGCCACCATTTTCCCGTCGAACCCAACCAGGGGAGTGTTGTACTTTAACAGATTCTCAGCCCTCAACCCAAGCCCCCTGAATAGGTCCGGGTACATAACATCCGCTCCGCTTCCCTGGTCTATCATTATTCTCTTCACAACGAAGCCGCCAACCCTCGTCGTGACTATCAACGCGTCGTCGTGCGGCTGAATGGTTCCTTCCAAATCACTGTCGCCGAAAGTGATTGGCTCTCGGGTTGGTCTGATCTTCTTCGCGGGAGGCGGCACGCCTGTACTCCCCTCCACCGATACCATCGTTAACACCTCCTTCCCCTTTGCCGTGGAAATGCCACTCGGGGTGACGTGAATTACATTTCCTCCGTGTGGGGCGCCAGGGGGTTTCCTCCGTGTGGGGCGCCATGCCTTGTTCCTCGATCCCCGGCATCCGTCACAAAATCCTTGAGGTGTCCTGCCTTAGCCAACTGCCCGAGGTGGTCCTTTAGCACTCGGCACTGCTCGGTAGTATGCCCCCGGTCTTTGTGGTAAGTGCAGTATAGGTTCTGATTCCTCCTAGAGGGGTCGCCAGCCATCCGATTGGGCCACCTGAAGTACGGCTCGTGCTTGATCTTATCCACAATTTTATGCACGGGCTCCTTGAACGTCACGTTCACCTCCCCTACTGGCGCTACTGGCTCTTGAATCCTCAAATTTCCCCGTGCCCTCTGTTGAACACCGCTCTGCCGAGGACGATCCGCCACCTGCGCCTTGCCCTTGCTTTGTATTCTATCATCTTCCAACCGCTTGTACTCCTCAATGCACCTCATCAGCTGCCTCATATCCTCGGGAGGCTTCTTAGTTAATGATTCCCTCAAGCCCGACTCGTCAGGCAATCCCATTCTGAAAGTGCTCGCTGCAATCTTCTCGTTCCCTCCGCCAATCTCGTTGTAGAGCTCCCAGTATCGGCTAGCATAATCACGGAGGGTTTCCCCTGCCCTCATCTTCATAGACAGCAACGCGTCCACCGGTTGCTGTTCCCGGCTGCACGTCACGAAACGGGAACCGAACTCCTGTATTAGCTCGGCGAAACTGTGAATGGAGCCCTTGTGCAACCCGTTGAACCACCTCAAGGCCGTGGGACCAAGGCTGGAGGGAAAAACCTTGCACATCAGAGCGTCATTGCGGGTATGCAGAGACATCATCTGGATATAGTGGTTGACATGCTCCACGGGGTCCGTCTTCCCACCATAAGAATTGAACGGCGGTCGCATAAATCTGTCCAACATCGGTGCTCGCTTAATGTTCGCTGAGAATGGGGACCGAGCCGCCCTGCGCAACGCACGGCTCATTGCATCCATGGCCGCATTCCTCGGCCGTCCCTCTGGAGAACCTGAGCCCCGATTCCCGTATTCCCGCGACCGAGAGCGATCTCGCCGTCGGCGAGTTTTCGCTGACATGGAGCGATTTCGATGGCGACGGGACTCCCTCGAGTCCGAGCGCTCCCTGTGGAGGCGGGATCCTGATTGATTCGACCCTACCCCGCATCTCTCCTCCTCAGCGTCAGGCCTTCTCTCTCGGTCGTCTTGACCGGCTCGGCGGCGCTCGTTTCGTGCTTCCAACTCCAGGTCTCGTACTAACCTCCGCAACCGCTCAAGCTCTTCATCCCTGGCGTCAGGTTGCCTGTGCCGGGAAGCATGGGATGCCGTTCTCTCCGTTTGATACGACCCTTCTCCGAGACCGGATCGCTCTTCCAATTGCTCGTAAACCGGATCCTCGCGTCTTTTCTGCCTCTGTTCCCGCCAGGTGGAGCCTCGGGAAGACCCTGCCGAGCCGCTCTCGGCGTTACTTCCAGACATCTTCCTGTGAACGAGTCTCGGCAGAACCACTGCTTAGTAGGATTTTCCCACAGACGGCGCCAATTGTGCGGGTCGCAAATGAGGCCTATGGGCTCAGCCCCACTTGGGCTCACAACTTATTTGTTTGTTGGGCTGAATTTCCTACTATGGGTAGTTCTCCAACTAAGAACTCAATGAGATCACTTTTCTCTTTCTCGGCAACACACTACTTCCTCTTCCTCTCCTCAGATATCCTCTGTTTCACTTTTCTATTGCCACTCTTCTCTCCCCTCTCTTTTTTTTCCAACCCTTGTCTTCTCAAAACTTCTTGTATTTATAGTCCATAGTTTAGTGGAGAGGTCATAATTACTTGCCAATGAGTGCAACCGGCGGTCCAGTATTGTCGATCGTAAGTGGGTGGTCAGGTGGGAGTGGGAATTGGTGAGGGTGGCGTTGGAACTTGGTTCCCACCTCTACAATAGTTCTCGGCAGCGGTGCCTCTCCGAGGCACAGCCGGGTAGGTACAGCGCAGGGCGTCCCAAGAGTCAAATATCTATCACTGCTTGGGAAGCTGTTGCCGAGAAACGACGAAGAGGCAAGGCTTGGGCCTGCAGTATGCGTGGCCCTGGGGTGGGCCGCCGGGTAGAAGGGGATTGGCCTCATGGGCCATATACCCAGGCCAGGGTCCAAAGCCTAATATAGGACACGGTGCGGGGGCCGTACACTATGCATTATTTAAGGCTAGGTTGAAGGGTCTAGTTTTGCTCATACTTAGAGAATCATATGTCATTTTCATCAATATCAAGAGATAGAGATAATATAGCTCTTAACAAAAGTTTTTTTTTCCTCTTTCTTTTCCTTTTTGTATAAATTATACATTCAAGTGATTTTCCTAAAATGTTCTTCTTCTTTTTTTTCCTTTTTTTTCTTCTTTTTTTTTTTTTTTTTTTTCTTTTTTGTGTTGTACCAACTTTCTCTACATGACACCGAATTGAACTTGAATAAAACTTTCAACAAACACATAGAATCACAGATGCATTCATAATAATTTAGTTAAAATATTAATATGATAACAAATTTGATTGATGTTACTTTAACATCAAGCCACTTCTATCATATTGGAAGACATTACTTATCTTAGATTATGGTTTTACATAACTTTATTGTTATAATTTTTTTTGAGTTATGTTACTAATTACTATTCAGAATTTGGTCAAATTTGGTCCATTTTAGTTTGTTCGGTCCAATTCGGTTCACTTTGGTCTATACGGTCAACTTCAGTCCAATTCGGTCGATTCAATTCACTTCGTCCAATTTAGTCTATTTGGTCCACTTCGGTCTATTCGGTCACTTCACTCATTTGGTCCACTTCGGTTGAATTCGGTCCATTTAGTCCACTTTGATACATTTTGGTTCATTTTGGTCTACTCGGTCCAATATGGTCCGTTCGGTCGCTACCTTTGAGTAAAGACATGCGAAGCCTTACAGTACAGTCAAAGTTGGATACTTCGACTGTTCAGTTTGAAAAGGAGATGGAAGGAGATAAAAGATTGGTCATAGTCCAAGAATCATAATAGCAGACTTTTAAATTAATTCCAAGGCTATTTCTTTTTCTCACTTAATTTGTGAGTTCTTTCTACTCATCTATTGCCTCTCTTCCAACAAATTTTATTATCACTCTTTCCTTTTTCCGTTTTCAATTTTGTAGACTATCTATCAAATTTGTTGTCCTTTATTAAATTCTTTGTTAATGTGTCAGTGGCTAATTGACAGCAATAGGGAGTTTGGATGACCTTGTGCATGTTATAGGGAATTCTTCACGATGGATTATCGTTTTTTATTTTTATTTTTTTGTTTAAAGGATGTCTGACATATGAGGCTGCACACAAATCAAACATTAAGTGAGTGTGGCCTAAGCTCAAGTTGCTGCCTCATCTACTTAAACAAGCATCATTAGCATATTTTGACATCAAACAGTGGATGACTTTCCGCTATAGTTGGAGAACCTTTCATTTATTTGATGAGCTGCACTGAATGGTTGCTAGAAGCTAAGATGTCTACCAGCAGGGAAAATAACAGATGCTCGTAATCTTTCATTTCTTAACTAGAGATCATTTACTTCAGCACAGATAGTTCAAGGTTACCCATGTTCCAATATCTAGAAAAACTTTCGATTAACTAACCTCCGCAGCCGCTCAAGCTCTTCATCCCTGGCGTCGGGCTGCCTGTGCCGGGAAGCATGGGATGCCGTTCTCTCCGTTTGATACGACCCTTCTCCAAGACCGGATCGCTCTTCCAATTGCTCGTAAACCGGATCCTCGCGTCTCTTCTGCCTCTGTTCCCGCCAGGTGGAGCCCCAGGAAGACCCTACCGAGCCGCTCTCGGCGTTACTTCCAGACATCTTCCTGTGAACGAGTCTCGGCGGAACCACTGCTTAGTAGGATTTCCCTACAGACGGCACCAATTGTGCGCCTCAAAAATGAAACCCGCTGGGCTGGGCCTCACTTGGACTCACAACCTACTAGTATTGTGGGTTTGGATTTCCTACACTGGGTTGTTCCTAACGCTAAGACTTAATGTGATCGCTTTCCTCTCCTTCGGGGTCCGGGCCACCTTCTTACTCTTCTTTCTCGCTGTTTACACTCTTTTTCCAGCCTCCCTTTTTCCCAAAACTTCTTGTATTTATAGTCCATAGTTCAGTGGAGATGTCATAATTACTTGCCAATGAGTGCTACCGGGGGTCCAGTATTATCGATCGTAAGTGGATGGTCAGGTGGGAGTGGGAAGCGGTGAGGGTGGCGTTGGAACTTGGTTCCCACCTCTACGATAGTTCTCGGCAGCGGTGCCTCTCCGAGGCACAGCCGGGTAGGTACAGGGCGGGGCATCCCGAGAGTCGAATATTTATCACTGCTCGGGAAGGTTTTGCCAAGAAACGATGAAGAGGCAAGGCTTGGGCCTGCAGCACGCGTGGCCCGGGGGTGGGCTGCCAGGTAGAAGGAGATTGGCCTTATGGGCCATATACCCAGGCCAGGGTCCAAATTCCAATATAGGACATGGTGCGGGGGCCGTACAATATATATATATATATAATATGTTTTCCTGTGAACAATGTTGTCTCTTCGAATTTCTCAGTTTAGTAGTTATTCTGAAATGCAACCACTGTTTCATTAATTTCATCCCTCCTCTGATGGCTGACCCATCGCGTCCTTTCATGCTAGTATTAATGATGTTGGTATTTAAGAGAAAATTCAGTCGTAATCCAAACACAAACATCTTCTCCCTTTCCAACACAAACACTTTCTCCATTTCCCTTTCTTCACCGTTTTCCCTTTCTCGAACACTCTTATCTATTTACTCAGATCATCTCCTACACTATGACGCTGGCGAAAGGCCAAAGCTCTTCCCACCATAAGGGAAAAGAGACTGTCTCCGATCCTCCCACTGCATGTGATGTAGGCGAAAAGGCCATATACTCCTCATTGAACCATTCCAACGAGAAGGAAATGCAGCATGCCCCGGATAGCGAATGCACTCCTTTTATAGATCCTTGGTACGATATTCATCCCTATTTCCCGAAGGTTCCCGGTGATTACACGTCGTCGCCGCCGGACCGTGTGTGGCTTGCTCTTTGTCGTCGCAATACAGATGTTTCTTAGGCTCTGTTGGCTTCCTCGATCCCTGATCTTGTCATTCGCTAAGGCACTTCACTCCCGGTGCCCATTCACTTCGAATTTGGATCGAGCACTGCTTTAGGTTGGAGGGAATGGGTGGATAGGGAGTTATCCGATATGGGTTTCATGGGGTTGCTACAACAGGCCAGTGAATTGAAGGCTATTGTTTCATCCTGTTGTTTATCTAACTATAAGGACCTCTTCAACCTTCGTCATTTGGTCCATCGGTGATGTACCATCACTCACACTTTCTTTCTCTCTTGCGTTGAGATCACCGTGACTTTGGAAGATGTAGCAAATCAGTTGCTTTTGCCCATTTTTGGTGATGCTGATCCTGGCACTTTAGAGCTTTCTCCAAAGGAAGAGGTCGTGGAGGCTGAGTTGAAGAAAAGGATGAGTGGTAATGCAAAGTTGTCATTTTGGGTTAGTTCCACTACTAAGATTTTCGTTGCTGCTTTCCGTGCGGTCTTTATCACGTTCTGGCTTTGTAAGTTTATATTTGGCTCTCATCCCCACCATGTTGTGAAGCCTTTATATTTTTGATTAGCTATCAAGATATCTACTGGGGTAAGCCTGCCATTGGCTCCCATGTTTTTGGGACATTTGTATGTTCAGTTAGACATCATGTGGAGATATGAGAATTAGGCAGGCTCTTGTCATATAGTCACTACTTCCGTTCACAATACTATTTTGCAACACTTGTTATATGAATGTTGTGCCAGGTACTTGGTGAAGTGCAAGCCCATTCGTTTTGCTAAGGAGAAATATCAGACGTGTCCGAGGGTCATTACCAATTTCTGTGGCAAATTTGAATTTAACTTCCCATTGGCTTTTCGTTGGGTTGGTTTTAAGCCAATTGATCATTTTGCTGTTAAGTTCTTTGATAAAGAGGTTGGGTTTTCTTGGAGAGCTTACAGGAACTTAGGTACGGGTTACACATGTGCAGACTTTGTTATGGGTCTATTTGTTGACACTACTGAGACCACCACCCTATTGACCGATTTCGAGGAGACAGGGATTACTTACTTGGCAGCCACCAATGCTGGGTGGTTGCCTTATCTGGCTGACGAGAGCATTAGGTTTGTGCACTATCCTACCAACAAGGTGAGAAGACAGTTCGAGCTAGATCAAGATATCCTTGATGATCTTTCTTCTTTTATAGAGTCTCCCACTTCCATTCGACCATTCCTGTGGCATGCTACTTTTGAGTTTTGGAGCAAGCGTTTTACTATGGTTACTATCCCAGGTTCACAGAGAGAGGGCACTTGCATTCCTGCTATGCACGGGTACTGGCAGACTGTGATGTCTTCATTTGAGTAGGAATTGATGGGCAGCCAGGGTTTCTCTCTTATTCCTCTTAACAGACTTAATGCGATCATTTCAGCCAACCCTCAGCTGCTTCTACCCTCTAAATATGTATTAGCATATGCTAGGAAGCAGAGCCAGTCTGCCATTTTTGAGTAGGATGAGGAGAATAGGGGGTGCTTATGGCATGCCCGTGACTACCACGCAGGTTGGCAGAAGAAGGTAAAGGTAATAAACATTCCTGTGCCAAGTAAGAAAGGTTCTGCCTAGCCTAAGCCCGCCAAAAAATGTGGTGATTCTTCTAAGGTTTACTCAAACGTTGTACCTTTTGAGAGTGGTCTTCCTCACATAGTCAATATAGCTTTGGAGAGCCTTTCTCTTGCTTCTACCCGTACTCGTTCTGGCGTGTGCCCCACTACTAGTAAGCATAAATTCACTGCTCTGCGGCTGCCTACTAATGTTCCTCCTTCTAGTAGGACATGAGGTAGTAAGAGAAAGACCTTTCATCTCCCTGTGGCCATCTTTACTAAGCGAAGAGTATGTTATCTCTAACTTTGCCCCCTTTTTTTTATATATATATACAAGGTTTTTCTTGCAGTCAGCCCTCATACACTTGTTAACTCGTCTCTTCATCTCTGTCTTCTGCTTTCTTTTCTTTTGCAGTCTAAGCATAAGGAGGATGTATCTGCCACCCGTCTTATATCACTTGATGAGCCCAAGTTTGAGGTATGTCTCCTTCCTTCCTTCTTTATTTTTTTCTTCTCTTTTACCTATATTTCTTCTATCATATGCCATTGGTATCACTAGTTACAGATTCTTTTTTTTTTTTTTTTTTTTTTTTTTTTTTTTTTTTTTTTTTTTTTTT